>NC_083712.1:6574022-6876427 GCF_033118175.1 Dama dama | reverse complement strand
ACTCCTCTTGAAAATGGATAGGAGTCCCAGGATCCCTGTGGCACGTGGAAAGGGACCCTGGGTCTCCTGCCTCACGTGGAGACGCGTCAAAATTGCCATGCCAAGACTCAAGGAGAATCCCGAGGGGTCCCTCGCACCTAGGCAAGAGTCCTGACGTCGCTGAACAAACACGTGTCTGGAAGGGCCCTCCCCATCGTAACTCGAGAATATACCCCAGGTTCCGGCCGAAACTCGAGAAAAACCATGAGACTTCCCCCTCGCCGCGAGATGAGGCCCGATTCCCCTGCACTGCGTGCAGAGCAATTCCGTGTTCCACATCAAACGTGAAAGGAGCCTTGATTTCCTTGATGGCACTCCAGAGAAAACCCAAGATCACTGTCTCAAGTCTAGAGGGATCCTGAGGTCACTGGAGCAACACGAAAGGGCTCCGTGGACCCCAAATCAACTCGAGATGAGAGCTTAGTCCCTGGCTTCGACTCAAGAGGAATACCAACTTTCCACAAGCACCTCAAGAGGAGGCTTCTCTCAGCTACAGGTATGTGAGAGGGACCCTGAGTTTGTGGCCTCAAGTGGAATGGACACCGAGATGCTCTGACTCGAAGTAAGGCCGGATATCCCTGCAGTGAATTGAATGCAGGCTCGTCTTGCATCTCCCAAGACGAAGGGATGTCTGAATCCGCTGTGGAGACAACAGAGAAAGTCCTAGTCCTCCGCCTCATCGCGACCCGAGGCCTCACATCCTTTGAAAACTCGAGAGGTATGCGGAGATCAATGCTTCCAAAGGAGACGATGCCTGACTCCTCTTGAAAATGGATAGGAGTCCCAGGATCCCTGTGGCACGTGGAAAGGGACCCTGGGTCACCCGCCTCACGTGGAGACGCGTCCCAATTGCAATGCAAAGACTCGAGGAGAATCCAGAGGTGTCCCTCGCACGTAAACAGGGGTCCTGACGTCGCTGAACAAACACGTGTCTGGAAGGGCCCTCCCCGTCGTAACTCGAGAATATACCCCAGGTTGCGGCCGCAACTTAAGAAAAACCATGAGACTTCCCCCTCGCCACGAGATGAGGCCCGATTCCCCTGCACTGCCTGCAGAGCAATTCCGTGTTCCACATCAAACGTGAAAGGAGCCTTGATTTCCTTGATGGCACTCGAGAGAAAACCCAAGATCACTGTCTCAAGTCTAGAGGGATCCTGAGGTCACTGTAGCAACACGAAAGCACTCCGTGGACCCCAAATCAACTCGAGATGAGAGCTTAGTCCCTGGCTTCGACTCAAGAGGAATACCAACTTTCCACAAGCACCTGAAGAGGATGCTTCTCTAAGCTACATGTATGTGAGAGGGACCCTGAATTTGTGGCCTCAAGTGGAATGGACACCAAGATGCACTGACTCGAAGTAAACCCGGATATCCCTGCAGTGAATTGAATGCAGGCTCGTCTTGCATCTCCCAAGACGAAGGGATGTCTGAATCCCCTGTGGAGACCACAGAGAAAGACCTAGTTCTCCGCCTCAAAGCAAACGGAGGCCTCACATACTTTGAAAACTCGAGAGGTCCGCAGAGATCAATGCTTCCAAAGGAGACGATGCCTGACTCCTCTTGAAAATGGATAGGAGTCCCAGGATCCCTGTGGCATGTGAAAAGGGACCCGGAGTCTCCCGCCTCAAGTGGAGACGCGTCCCAATTGCCATGCCAAGACTCGAGGAGAATCCTGAGGTGTCCCTCGCACCTACGCAGGATTCCTGACGTCGCTGAACAAACACGTGTCTGGAAGGGCCCTCCCCGGCACAACTCGAGAATATACCCCAGGTTACGGCCGCAACTCGAGAAAAACAATGAGCCTTCCCCCTCGCCGCGAGATGAGGCCCGATTCCCCTGCACTGTGTGCAGAGCAATTCCGTGTTCCACATCAAACGTGAAAGCAGCCTTGATTTCCTTGATGGCACTCCAGAGAAAACCCAAAATCACTGTTTCAAGTCTAGAGGGATCCTGAGGTCACTGTAGCAAAATGAAAGGGCTCTGTGGACGCCAAATCAACTCAGGATGGGAGCTTAGTCCCTGGCTTCTACTCAAGAGGAATACCAACTTTCCACAAGCACCTCAAGAGGAGGCTTCTCTCAGCTACAGGTATGTGAGAGGGACCCTGAGTTTGTGGCCTCAAGTGGAATGGACACCGAGATGCTCTGACTCGAAGTAAGGCCGGATATCCCTGCAGTGAATTGAATGCAGGCTCGTCTTGCATCTCCCAAGACGAAGGGATGTTTGAATCCCCTGTGGAGATCACAGAGAAAGACCTAGTTCTCTGCCTCGTCACGACAGGAAGCCTCACATCCTTTGAAAATTCGAGAGGCTGCAGAGATCAATGCTTCCAAAGTAGACGATGCCTGACTCCTCTTCAAAATGGATAGGAGTCCCAGGATCCCTGTGGCACGTGGAAAGGGACCCTGGGTCGCCCGCCTCACATGGAGACACGTCCCATTTGCCATGCCAAGACTCGAGGAGAATCCCGAGGTGTCCCTCGCACCTAGGCAGGATTCCTGACATCGCTGAACAAACACGTGTCTGGAAGGGCCCTCCCCGTCGTAACTCGAGAATATACACCAGGTTCCGGCCGCAACTCGAGAAAAACCATGAGACTTCCCCCTCGCCGTGAGATGAGGCCCGATTCCCCTGCACAGCGTACAGAGCAATTCCGAGTTTCACATCAAACGTGAAAGGAGCCTTGATTTCCTTGATGGCACTCCAGAGAAAACCCAAGATCACTGTCTCAAGTCTAGAGGGAACCTGAGGTCACTGGAGCAGCACGAAAGGGCTCCGTGTACCCCAAATCAACTCGAGATGATAGCTTAGTCCCTGGCTTTGACTCAAGAGGAATACCAACTTTCCACAAGCACCTCAAGAGGAGGCTTCTCTCAGCTACAGGTATGTGAGAGGGACCATGAGTTTGTGGCCTCAAGTGGAATGGACACCGAGATGCTCTGACTCGAAGTAAAGCCGGATATCCCTGCAGTGAATTGAATGCAGGCTCGTCTTGCATCTCCCAAGACGAAGGGATGTCGGAATCCCCTGTGGAGACCACAGAGAAAGACCGAGTTCTCCGCCTCATCGCGACCGGAGGCCTCACATCCTTTGAAAATTCAAGAAGTCCGCGGAGATCAATGCTTCCAAAGGAGACGATGCCTGACTCCTCTTGAAAATGGATAGGAGTCCCAGGATCCCTGTGGCACTTGAAAAGGGACCCTGGGTCTCCCGCCTCATGTGGAGACGCGTCCAAATTGCCATGCCAAGACTCAAGGAGAATCCCGAGGGGTCCCTCGCACCTAGGCAGGAGTCCTGACGTCGCTGAACAAACACGTGTCTGGAAGGGCCCTCCCCATCGTAACTCGAGAATATACCCCAGCTTCCGGCCGAAACTCGAGAAAAACCATGAGACTTCCCCCTCGCCGCGAGATGAGGCCCGATTCCCCTGCACTGCATGCAGAGCAATTCCGTGTTCCACATCAAACGTGAAAGGAGCCTTGATTTCCTTGATGGCACTCCAGAGAAAACCCAAGATCACTGTCTCAAGTCTAGAGGGATCCTGAGGTCACTGTAGCAACACGAAAGCACTCCGTGGACCCCAAATCAACTCGAGATGAGAGCTTAGTCCCTGGCTTCGACTCAAGAGGAATACCAACTTTCCACAAGCACCTGAAGAGGATGCTTCTCTAAGCTACATGTATGTGAGAGGGACCCTGAATTTGTGGCCTCAAGTGGAATGGACACCAAGATGCACTGACTCGAAGTAAACCCGGATATCCCTGCAGTGAATTGAATGCAGGCTCGTCTTGCATCTCCCAAGACGAAGGGATGTCTGAATCCCCTGTGGAGACCACAGAGAAAGACCTAGTTCTCCGCCTCAAAGCAAACGGAGGCCTCACATACTTTGAAAACTCGAGAGGTCCGCAGAGATCAATGCTTCCAAAGGAGACGATGCCTGACTCCTCTTGAAAATGGATAGGAGTCCCAGGATCCCTGTGGCATGTGAAAAGGGACCCGGAGTCTCCCGCCTCAAGTGGAGACGCGTCCCAATTGCCATGCCAAGACTCGAGGAGAATCCTGAGGTGTCCCTCGCACCTACGCAGGATTCCTGACGTCGCTGAACAAACACGTGTCTGGAAGGGCCCTCCCCGGCACAACTCGAGAATATACCCCAGGTTACGGCCGCAACTCGAGAAAAACAATGAGCCTTCCCCCTCGCCGCGAGATGAGGCCCGATTCCCCTGCACTGTGTGCAGAGCAATTCCGTGTTCCACATCAAACGTGAAAGCAGCCTTGATTTCCTTGATGGCACTCCAGAGAAAACCCAAAATCACTGTTTCAAGTCTAGAGGGATCCTGAGGTCACTGTAGCAAAATGAAAGGGCTCCGTGGACGCCAAATCAACTCAGGATGGGAGCTTAGTCCCTGGCTTCTACTCAAGAGGAATACCAACTTTCCACAAGCACCTCAAGAGGAGGCTTCTCTCAGCTACAGGTATGTGAGAGGGACCCTGAGTTTGTGGCCTCAAGTGGAATGGACACCGAGATGCTCTGACTCGAAGTAAGGCCGGATATCCCTGCAGTGAATTGAATGCAGGCTCGTCTTGCATCTCCCAAGACGAAGGGATGTTTGAATCCCCTGTGGAGATCACAGAGAAAGACCTAGTTCTCTGCCTCGTCACGACAGGAAGCCTCACATCCTTTGAAAATTCGAGAGGCTGCAGAGATCAATGCTTCCAAAGTAGACGATGCCTGACTCCTCTTCAAAATGGATAGGAGTCCCAGGATCCCTGTGGCACGTGGAAAGGGACCCTGGGTCGCCCGCCTCACATGGAGACACGTCCCATTTGCCATGCCAAGACTCGAGGAGAATCCCGAGGTGTCCCTCGCACCTAGGCAGGATTCCTGACATCGCTGAACAAACACGTGTCTGGAAGGGCCCTCCCCGTCGTAACTCGAGAATATACACCAGGTTCCGGCCGCAACTCGAGAAAAACCATGAGACTTCCCCCTCGCCGTGAGATGAGGCCCGATTCCCCTGCACAGCGTACAGAGCAATTCCGAGTTTCACATCAAACGTGAAAGGAGCCTTGATTTCCTTGATGGCACTCCAGAGAAAACCCAAGATCACTGTCTCAAGTCTAGAGGGAACCTGAGGTCACTGGAGCAGCACGAAAGGGCTCCGTGTACCCCAAATCAACTCGAGATGATAGCTTAGTCCCTGGCTTTGACTCAAGAGGAATACCAACTTTCCACAAGCACCTCAAGAGGAGGCTTCTCTCAGCTACAGGTATGTGAGAGGGACCATGAGTTTGTGGCCTCAAGTGGAATGGACACCGAGATGCTCTGACTCGAAGTAAAGCCGGATATCCCTGCAGTGAATTGAATGCAGGCTCGTCTTGCATCTCCCAAGACGAAGGGATGTCGGAATCCCCTGTGGAGACCACAGAGAAAGACCGAGTTCTCCGCCTCATCGCGACCGGAGGCCTCACATCCTTTGAAAATTCAAGAAGTCCGCGGAGATCAATGCTTCCAAAGGAGACGATGCCTGACTCCTCTTGAAAATGGATAGGAGTCCCAGGATCCCTGTGGCACTTGAAAAGGGACCCTGGGTCTCCCGCCTCATGTGGAGACGCGTCCAAATTGCCATGCCAAGACTCAAGGAGAATCCCGAGGGGTCCCTCGCACCTAGGCAGGAGTCCTGACGTCGCTGAACAAACACGTGTCTGGAAGGGCCCTCCCCATCGTAACTCGAGAATATACCCCAGCTTCCGGCCGAAACTCGAGAAAAACCATGAGACTTCCCCCTCGCCGCGAGATGAGGCCCGATTCCCCTGCACTGCATGCAGAGCAATTCCGTGTTCCACATCAAACGTGAAAGGAGCCTTGATTTCCTTGATGGCACTCCAGAGAAAACCCAAGATCACTGTCTCAAGTCTAGAGGGATCCTGAGGTCACTGGAGCAACACGAAAGGGCTCCGTGGACCCCAAATCAACTCGAGATGAGAGCTTAGTCCCTGGCTTCGACTCAAGAGGAATACCAACTTTCCACAAGCACCTCAAGAGGAGGCTTCTCTCAGCTACAGGCATGTGAGAGGGACCCTGAGTTTGTGGCCTCAAGTGGAATGGACACCGAAATGCTCTGACTCGAAGTAAGGCCGGATATCCCTTCAGTGAATTGAATGCAGGCTCGTCTTGCATCTCCCAAGACGAAGGGATGTCTGAATCCGCTGTGGAGACAACAGAGAAAGTCCTAGTCCTCCACCTCATCGCGACCTGAGGCCTCACATCCTTTGAAAACTCGAGAGGTATGCGGAGATCAATGCTTCCAAAGGAGACGATGCCTGACTCCTCTTGAAAATGGATAGGAGTCCCAGGATCCCTGTGGCACGTGGAAAGGGACCCTGGGTCACCCGCCTCACGTGGAGACGCGTCCCAATTGCAATGCAAAGACTCGAGGAGAATCCAGAGGTGTCCCTCGCACCTAGGCAGGGGTCCTGACATCGCTGAACAAACACGTGTCTGGAAGGGCCCTGCCTTTCGTAACTCGAGAATATACCCCAGGTTGCGGCCGCAACTTAAGAAAAACCATGAGACTTCCCCCTCGCCACGAGATGAGGCCCGATTCCCCTGCACTGCCTGCAGAGCAATTCCGTGTTCCACATCAAACGTGAAAGGAGCCTTGATTTCCTTGATGGCACTCCAGAGAAAACCCAAGATCACTGTCTCAAGTCTAGAGGGATCCTGAGGTCACTGTAGCAACACGAAAGCGCTCCGTGGACCCCAAATCAACTCGAGATGAGAGCTTAGTCCCTGGCTTCGACTCAAGAGGAATACCAACTTTCCACAAGCACCTGAAGAGGATGCTTCTCTAAGCTACAGGTATGTGAGAGGGACCCTGAATTTGTGGCCTCAAGTAGAATGGACACCAAGATGCTCTGACTCGAAGTAAACCCGGATATCCCTGCAGTGAATTGAATGCAGGCTCGTCTTGCATCTCCCAAGACGAAGGGATGTCTGAATCCCCTGTGGAGACCACAGAGAAAGACCGAGTTCTCCGCCTCAAAGCAAACGGAGGCCTCACATACTTTGAAAACTCGAGAGGTCCGCAGAGATCGATGCTTCCAAAGGAGACGATGCCTGACTCCTCTTGAAAATGGATAGGAGTCCCAGGATCCCTGTGGCATGTGAAAAGGGACCCGGGGTCTCCCGCCTCACGTGGAGACGCGTCCCAATTGCCATGCCAAGACTCGAGGAGAATCCCGAGGTGTCCCTCGCACCTAGGCAGGATTCCTGACGTCGCTGAACAAACACGTGTCTGGAAGGGCCCTCCCCGGCACAACTCGAGAATATACCCCAGGTTCCGGCCGCAACTCGAGAAAAACAATGAGACTTCCCCCTCGCCGCGAGATGAGGCCCGATTCCCCTGCACTGCGTGCAGAGCAATTCCGTGTTCCACATCAAACGTGAAAGCAGCCTTGATTTCCTTGATGGCACTCCAGAGAAAACCCAAAATCACTGTTTCAAGTCTAGAGGGATCCTGAGGTCACTGGAGCAACACGAAAGGGCTCCGTGGACCCCAAATCAACTCGAGATGAGAGCTTAGTCCCTGGCTTCGACTCAAGAGGAATACCAACTTTCCACAAGCACCTCAAGAGGAGGCTTCTCTCAGCTACAGGTATGTGAGAAGGACCCTGAGTTTGTGGCCTCAAGTACAATGGACACCGAGATGCTCTGACTCGAAGTAAGGCCGGATATCCCTGCAGTGTATTGAATGCAGGCTCGTCTTGCATCTCCCAAGAAGAAGGGTTGTCTGAATCCCCTGTGGAGACCACAGAGAAAGACCTTGTCCTCCACCTCAACGCAACCGGAGGCCTCATATCCTTTGAAAACTCGAGAGGTCCGCGGAGATCAATACTTCCGAAGGAGACGATGCCTGACTCCTCTTGAAAATGGATAGGAGTCCCAGGATCCCTGTGGCACGTGGAAAGGGACCCTGGGTCTCCCGCCTCACGTGGAGACGCGTCCAAATTGCCATGCCAAGACTCGAGGAGAATCCCGAGGTGTCCCTCGCACCTAGGCAGGAGTCCTGACGTCGCTGAACAAACACGTGTCTGGAAGGGCCCTCGCCGTCGTAACTCGAGAATATACCCCAGTTTCGGGCCGCAACTCGAGAAAAACCATGAGACTTCCCCCTAGCCACGAGATGAGGCCCGATTCCCCTGCACTGCGTGTAGAGCAATTCCGAGTTCCACATCAAACGTGAAAGGAGCCTTGATTTCCTTGATGGCACTCCAGAGAAAACCCAAGATCACTGTCTCAAGTCTAGAGGGATCCTGAGGTCACTGGAGCAACACGAAAGGGCTCCGTGGACAGCAAATCAACTCGAGATGAGAGCTTAGTCCCTGGCTTCGACTCAAGAGGAATACCAACTTTCCACAAGCACCTCAAGAGGAGGCTTCTCTCAGCTACAGGTATGTGAGAGGGACCCTGAGTTTGTGGCCTCAAGTGGAATGGACACCGAGATGCTCTGACTCGAAGTAAGGCCGGATATCCCTGCAGTGAATTGAATGCAGGCTCGTCTTGCATCTCCCAAGACGAAGGGATGTCTGAATCCCCTGTGGAGACCACAGAGAAAAACCTAGTTCTCCGCCTCATCGCGACCGGAAGCCTCACATCTTTTGAAAATTCAAGAGGTTCGCGGAGATCAATGCTTCCAAAGGAGACGATGCCTGACTCCTCTTGAAAATGGATAGGAGTCCCAGGATCCCTGTGTCACGTGGAAAGGGACCCTGGGTCTCCCGCCTCACGTGGAGACGCGTCCCCATTGCCATGCCAAGACTCGAGGAGAATCCCGAGGTGTCCCTCGCACCTAGGCAGGATTCCTGACGTCGCTGAACAAACACGTGTCTGGAAGGGCCCTCCCCGTCGTAACTCGAGAATATACCCCAGGTTCCGGCCGCAACTCGAGAAAAACCATGAGACTTCCCCCTCGCCACGAGATGAGGCCCGATTCCCCTGCACTGCGTGCAGAGCAATTCCGTGTTCCACATCAAACGTGAAAGGAGCCTTGATTTCCTTGATGGCACTCCAGAGAAAACCCAAGATCACTGTCTCAAGTCTAGAGGGATCCTGAGGTCACTGTAGCAGCAAGAAAAGGCTCCGTGGACCCCAAATCAACTCGAGATGAGAGCTTAGTCCCTGGCTTCGACTCAAGAGGAATACCAACTTTCCACAAGCACCTCAAGAGGAGGCTTCTCTCAGCTACAGGTATGTGAGAGGGACCCTGAGTTTGTGGCCTCAAGTGGAATGGACACCAAGATGCTCTGACTCGAAGTAAACCCGGATATCCCTGCAGTGAATTGAATGCAGGCTCGTCTTGCATCTCCCAAGACGAAGGGATGTCTGAATCCCCTGTGGAGACCACAGAGAAAGACCTAGTTCTCCGCCTCAAAGCAAACGGAGGCCTCACATACTTTGAAAACTCGAGAGGTCCGCAGAGATCAATGCTTCCAAAGGAGACGATGCCTGACTCCTCTTGAAAATGGATAGGAGTCCCAGGATCCCTGTGGCATGTGAAAAGGGACCCGGAGTCTCCCGCCTCAAGTGGAGACGCGTCCCAATTGCCATGCCAAGACTCGAGGAGAATCCCGAGGTGTCCCTCGCACCTAGGCAGGATTCCTGACGTCGCTGAACAAACACGTGTCTGGAAGGGCCCTCCCCGGCACAACTCGAGAATATACCCCAGGTTACGGCCGCAACTCGAGAAAAACAATGAGACTTCCCCCTCGCCGCGAGATGAGGCCCGATTCCCCTGCACTGCGTGCAGAGCAATTCCGTGTTCCACATCAAACGTGAAAGCAGCCTTGATTTCCTTGATGGCACTCCAGAGAAAACCCAAGATCACTGTCTCAAGTCTAGAGGGATCCTGAGGTCACTGGAGCAGCACGAAAGGGCTCCGTGGACCACAAATCAACTCGAGATGAGAGCTTAGTCCCTGGCTTCGACTCAAGGGGAATACCAACTTTCCACAAGCACCTCAAGAGGAGGCTTCTCTCAGCTACAGGTATTTGAGAGGGACCCTGAGTTTGTGGCCTCAAGTGGAATGGACACCGAGATGCTCTGACTCGAAGTAAGGCCGGATATCCCTGCAGTGAATTGAATGCAGGCTCGTCTTGCATCTCCCAAGACGAAGGGATGTCTGAATCCGCTGTGGAGACCACAGAGAAAGACCTAGTTCTCCGCCTCATCGCGACCGGAGGCCTCACATCCTTTGAAAATTCAAGAGGTCCGCGGAGATCAATGCTTCCAAAGGAGACGATGCCTGACTCCTCTTGAAAATGGATAGGAGTCCCAGGATCCCTGTGTCACGTGGAAAGGGACCCTGGGTCTCCCGCCTCACGTGGAGACGCGTCCCCATTGCCATGCCAAGACTCGAGGAGAATCCCGAGGTGTCCCTCGCACCTAGGCAGGATTCCTGACGTCGCTGAACAAACACGTGTCTGGAAGGGCCCTCCCCGTCGTAACTCGAGAATATACCCCAGGTTCCGGCCGCAACTCGAGAAAAACCATGAGACTTCCCCCTCGCCGCTGGATGAGGCCCGATTCCCCTGCACTGCGTGCAGAGCAATTCCGTGTTCCACATCAAACGTGAAAGGAGCCTTGATTTCCTTGGTGGCACTCCAGAGAAAACCCAAGATCACTGTCTCAAGTCTAGAGGGATCCTGAGGTCACTGTAGCAGCAAGAAAAGGCTCCGTGGACCCCAAATCAACTCGAGATGAGAGCTTAGTCCCTGGCTTCGACTCAAGAGGAATACCAACTTTCACCAAGCACCTCAAGAGGAGGCTTCTCTCAGCTACAGGTATGTGAGAGGGCTCCTGAGTTTCTTTCCTCAAGTGGAATGGACACCGAGATGCTCTGACTCGAAGTAAGTCCGGATATCCCTGCAGTGAATTGAATGCAGGCTCGTCTTGCATCTCCCAAGACGAAGGGATGTCTGAATCCCCTGTGGAGACCACAGAGAAAGACCTAGTTCTCCGCCTCAAAGCAAACGGATGCCTCACATGCTTTGAAAACTCGAGAGGTCCGCAGAGATCAATGCTTCCGAAGGAGACGATGCCTGACTCCTCTTGATAATGGATAGGAGTCCCAGGATCCCTGTGGCACGTGGAAAGGGACACTAGGTCACCCGCCTCACGTGGAGACGCGTCCCAATTGCAAAGCAAACACTCGAGGAGAATCCCGAAGTGTCCCTCGCACCTAGGCAGGGGTCCTGAGGTCGCTGAACAAACACGTGTCTGGAAGGGCCCTCCCCGTCGTAACTCGAGAATATACCACAGGTTCCGGCCGCAACTCGAGAAAAAGCATGATACTTCCCCCTCGCCGCGAGATGAGGCCCGATTCCCCTGCACTGCGTGCAGAGCAATTGCGTGTTCCACATCAAACGTGAAAGGAGCCTTGATTTCCTTGATGGCACTCCAGAGAAAACCCAAGATCATTCTCTCAAGTCTAGAGGGATCCTGAGGTCACTGGAGCAACACGAAAGGGCTCCGTGGACCCCAAATCAACTCGAGATGAGAGCTTAGTCCCTGGCTTCGACTCAAGAGGAATACCAACTTTCCACAAGCACCTCAAGAGGAGGCTTCTCTCAGCTACAGGTAGTGAGAGGGACCCTGAGTTTGTGGCCTCAAGTAGAATGGACACCGAGATGCTCTGACTCGAAGTAAGGCCGGATATCCCTGCAGTGAATTGAATGCAGGCTCGTCTTGCATCTCCCAAGACGAAGGGATGTCTGAATCCCCTGTGGAGACAACAGAGAAAGTCCTAGTCCTCCGTCTCATTGCGACCGGAGGCCTCACATCCTTGGAAATTCGAGAGGTATGCGGAGATCAATGCTTCCAAAGGAGACGATGCCTGACTCCTTTTGAAAATGGATAGGAGTCCCAGGATCCCTGTGGCACGTGGAAAGGGACCCTGGGTCTCCCGCCTCACGTGGAGACGCGTCCCCATTGCCATGCCAAGACTCGAGGAGAATCCCGAGGTGTCCCTCGCACCTAGGCAGGATTCCTGACTTCGCTGAACAAACACGTGTCTGGAAGGGCCCTCCCCGTTGTAACTCGAGAATATACCCCAGGTTCCGGCCCCAACTCGAGAAAAACCATGAGACTTCCCCCTCGCCGCGAGATGAGGCCCGATTCCCCTGCACTGCGTGTAGAGCAATTCCGAGTTCCACATCAAACGTGAAAGGAGCCTTGATTTCCTTGATGGCACTCCAGAGAAAACCCAAGATCACTGTCTCAAGTCTAGAGGGATCCTGAGGTCACTGGAGCAACACGAAAGTTTTCCGTGGACCCCAAATCAACTCGAGATGAGAGCTTAGTCCCTGGCTTAGACTCAAGAGGAATACCAACTTTCCACAAGCACCTCAAGAGGAGGCTTCTCTCAGCTATAGGTATGTGAGAGGGACCCTGAGTTTGTGGCCTCAAGTGGAATGGACACCGAGATGCTCTGACTCGAACTAAGGCCGGATATGCCTGCAGTGAATTGAATGCAGGCTCGTCTTGCATCTCCCAAGACGAAGGGTTGTCTGAATCCCCTGTGGAGACCACAGAGAAAGACCGAGTCCTCCGCCTCATCGCGACCGGAGGCCTCAATTCCTTTGAAAATTCGAGAGGTCCGCGGAGATCAATGCTTCCAAAGGAGACAATGCCTGACTCCTGTTGAAAATGGATAGGAGTCCCAGGATCCCTGTGGCACGTGGAAAGGGACCCTGGGTCTCGCGCCTCACGTGGAGACGCGTCCCCATTGCCATGCCAATACTCGAGGAGAATCCCGAGGTGTCCCTCGCACCAAGCAGGATTCCTGACGTCGCTGAACAAACACGTGTCTGGAAGGGCCCTCCCCGTCGTAACTCGAGAATATACCCCAGGTTCCGGCCGCAACTCCAGAAAAACCATGAGACTTCACCCTCGCCGCTGAATGAGGCCCGATTCCCCTGCACTGCGAGCAGAGCACTTCCGTGTTCCACATTGAACGTGAAAGGAGCCTTGATTTCCTTGACGGCACTCCAGAGAAAACCCAAGATCACTGTCTCAAGTCTAGAGGGATCCTGAGGTCACTGGAGCAACCCGAAAGGGCTCCGTGGACCCCAAATCAACTCGAGATGAGGGCTTAGTCCCTGGCTTCGACTCAAGAGGAATACCAACTTTCCACAAGCACCTCAAGAGGAGGCTTCTCTCAGCTACAGGTAGGTGAGAGGGACCCTGAGTTTGTGGCCTCAAGTGGAATGGACACCGAGATGCTCTGACTCGAAGTAAGGCCGGATATCCCTGCAGTGAATTGAGTGCAGGCTCGTCTTGCATCTCCCAAGACGAAGGGATGTCTGAATCCCCTGAGGAGACCACAGAGAAAGACGTAGTTCTCCGCCTCATCGCGACCGGAGGCCTCACATCCTTTGAAAACTCGAGAGGTCCGCGGAGATCAATGCTTCCAAAGGAGATGATACCTGACTACTCTTGAAAATGGATAGGAGTCCCAGGATCCCTGTGGCACGTGGAAAGGGACCCTGGGTCTCCCGCCTCACGTGGAGACGCGTCCCAATTGCCATGCCAAGACTCGAGGAGAATCCCGAGGTGTCCCTCGCACCTAGGCAGGAGTCCTGACGTCGATGAACAAACACGTGTCTGGAAGGGCCCTCCCCGTCGTAACTTGAGAATATACCCCAGGTTCGGGCCGCAACTCGAGAAAAACCATGAGACTTCCCCCTCGCCGCGAGATGAGGCCCGATTCCCCTGCACTACATGCAGAGCAATTCCGTGTTCCACATCAAACGTGAAAGGAGCCTTGATTTCCTTGATGGCCCTCCAGAGAAAACCCAAGATCACTGTCTCAAGTCTAGAGGGATCCTGAGGTCACTGGAGCAACACGAAAGGGCTCCGTGGACCCGAAATCAACTCGAGATGAGAGCTTAGTTCCTGGCTTCGACTCAAGAGGAATACCAACTTTCCACAAGCACCTCAAGAGGAGGCTTCTCTCAGCTACAGGTATGTGAGAGGGACCCTGAGTTTGTGGCCTCAAGTGGAAAGGACACCGAGATGCTCTGACTCGAAGTAAGGCCGGATATCCCTGCAGTGAATTGAATGCAGGCTCGTCTTGCATCTCCCAAAACGAAGGGATGTCTGAATCCCCTGTGGAGACCACAGAGAAAGACCTAGTTCTCCGCCTCATCGCGACCGGAGGCCTCACATCCTTTGAAAACTCGAAAGGTCTGCGGAGATCAATGCTTCCAAATGAGACGATGCCTGACGCCTCTTGAAAATGGATAGGAGTCCCAGGATCCCTGTCCACGTGGAAAGGGACACTGGGTCTCCCGCCTCACGTGGAGACGCGTCCCAATTGCCATGCCAAGACTCGAGGAGAATCCCGAGGTGTCCCTCGCACCTAGGCAGGACTGCTGACGTCGCTGAACAAACACGTGTCTGGAAGGGCCCTCCCCGTCGTAACTCGAGAATATACCCCAGGTTCCGGCCCACCTCGAGAAAAACCATGAGACTTTCCCCTCGCCGCGAGATGAGGCCCGATTCCCCTGCACGGCGTGCAGAGCAATTCCGTGTTCCACATCAAACGTGAAAGGAGCCTTGATTTCCTTGATGGCCCTCCAGAGAAAACCCAAGATCACTGTCTCAAGTCTAGAGGGATCCTGAGGTCACTGGAGCAACACGAAAGGGCTCCGTGGACCCCAAATCAACTCGAGATGAGAGCTTAGTCCCTGGCTTCGACTCAAGAGGAATACCAACTTTCCACAAGCACCTCAGGAGGAGGCTTCTCTCAGCTACAGGTATGTGAGAGGGACCCTGAGTTTGTGGCCTCAAGTGGAATGGACACCGAGATGCTCTGACTCGAAGTAAGGCCGGATATCCCTGCAGTGAATTGAATGCAGGCTCGTCTTGCATCTCCCAAGACGAAGGGATGTCTGAATCCCCTGTGGAGACCACAGAGAAAGATCTAGTCCTCCGCCTCAACGCGACCGGAGGCCTCACATCCTTTGAGAACTGTAGAGGTCCGCGGAGATCAATGCTTCCAAAGGAGACGATGCCTGACTCCTCTTGAAAATGGATAGGAGTCCCAGGATCCCTGTGGTACGTGGAAAGCGACCCTGGGTCTCCCGCCTCACGTGGAGACGCATCCCAATTGCCATGCCAAGACTCGAGGAGATTCCCGAGGTGTCCCTCGCACCTCGGCAGGAGTCCTGTCGTCGCTGAACAAACACGTGTCTGGAAGGGCCCTCCCCGTCGTAACTCGAGAATATACCCCAGGTTCCGGCCGCAACTCGAGAAAAACCATGAGATTTCCCCCTCGCCGCGAGATGAGCCCCGATTCCCCTGCACTGCGTGCAGAGCAACTCCGTGTTCCACATCAAACGTGAAAGGAGCCTTGATTTCCTTGATGGCACTCCAGAGAAAACCCAAGATCACTGTCTCAAGTCTAGAGGGATCCTGAGGTCACTGGAGCAAGACGAAAGGGCTCCGTGGACCCCAAATCAACTCGAGATGAGAGCTTAGTCCCTGGCTTCGACTCAAGAGGAATACCAACTTTCCACAAGCACCTCAAGAGGAGGCTTCTCTCAGCTACAGGTATGTGAGAGGGACCCTGAGTGTGTGGCCTCAAGTGGAATGAACACCGAGATGCTCTGACTCGAAGTAAGGCCGGATATCCCTGCAGTGAATTGAATGCAGGCTCGTCTTGCATCTCCCAAGAAGAAGGGATGCCTGAATCCCCTGTGGAGACCACAGAGAAAGACCTAGTCCTCCTCCTCAACGCGACCGGAGGCCTCACATCCTTTGAAAACTCGATAGGTCCGCGGAGATCAATGCTTCCAAAGGAGACGATGCCTGTCTCCTCTTGAAAATGGATTGGAGTCCCAGGATCCCTGTGGCACGTGGAAAGGGACCCTGGGTCTCCCGCCTCACGTGGAGACGAGTCCCAATTGACATGCCAAGACTCGAGGAGAATCCCGAGGTGTCCCTCGCACCTAGGCAGGAGTCCTGACGTCGCTGAACAAACACGTGTCTGGAAAGGCCCTCCCCGTCGTAAGTCGAGAATATACCCCAGGTTCCGGCCGCAACTCGAGAAAAACCATGAGACTTCCCCCTCGCCGCGAGATGAGGCCCGATTCCCCTGCACTGCATGCAGAGCAATTCCGTGTTCCACATCAAACGTGAAAGGAGCCTTGATTTCCTTGATGGCACTCCAGAGAAAACCCAAGATCACTGTCTCAAGTCTAGAGGGATCCTGAGGTCACTGGAGCAACATGGAAGGGCTCCGTGAACGCCAAATCAACTCGAGATGAGAGCTTAGTCCCTGGCTTAGACTCAAGAGGAATACCAACTTTCCACAAGCACCTCAAGAGGAGGCTTCTCTCAGCTACAGGTATGTGAGAGGGACCCTGAGTTTGTGGCCTCAAGTGGAATGGACACCGAGATGCTCTGACTCGAACTAAGGCCGGATATGCCTGCAGTGAATTGAATGCAGGCTCGTCTTGCATCTCCCAAGACGAAGGGTTGTCTGAATCCCCTGTGGAGACCACAGAGAAAGACCGAGTTCTCCGCCTCATCGCGACCGGAGGCCTCAATTCCTTTGAAAATTCGAGAGGTCCGCGGAGATCAATGCTTCCAAAGGAGACAATGCCTGACTCCTGTTGAAAATGGATAGGAGTCCCAGGATCCCTGTGGCACGTGGAAAGGGTCCCTGGGTCTCGCGCCTCACGTGGAGACGCGTCCCCATTGCCATGCCAATACTCGAGGAGAATCCCGAGGTTTCCCTCGCACCAAGCAGGATTCCTGACGTCGCTGAACAAACACGTGTCTGGAAGGGCCCTCCCCGTCGTAACTCGAGAATATACCCCAGGTTCCGGCCGCAACTCCAGAAAAACCATGAGACTTCCCCCTCGCCGCTGGATGAGGCCCGATTCCCCTGCACTGCGTGCAGAGCAATTCCGTGTTCCACATCAAACGTGAAAGGAGCCTTGATTTCCTTGATGGCACTCCAGAGAAAACCCAAGATCACTGTCTCAAGTCTAGAGAGATCGTGAGGTCACTGGAGCAACAAGAAAGGGCTCCGTGGACCCCAAATCAACACGAGATGAGAGGTTAGTTCCTGGCTTCGAGTCAAGATGAATACCAACTTTCCACAAGCACCTCAAGAGGAGGCTTCTCTCAGCTACAGGTATGTGAGAGGGACCCTGAGTTTGTGGCCTCAAGTGGAATGGACACCGAGATGCTCTGACTCGAAGTAAGGCCGGATATCGCTGCAGTGAATTGCATGCAGGCTCGTCTTGCATCTCCCAAGACGAAGGGTTGTCTGAATCCCCTGTGGAGACCACAGAGAAAGACCTAGTCCTCCGCCTCATCGCGACCGGAGGCCTAACATCCTTTGAAAATTCGAGAGGTCCGCGGAGATCAATGCTTCCCATGGAGACGATGCCTGACTCCTCTTGAAAATGGATAGGAGTCCCAGGATCCCTGTGGCACGTGGAAAGGGACCCTGGGTCTCCCGCCTCATGTGGAGACGCGTCCCCATTGCCATGCCAAGACTCGAGGAGAATCCCGAGGTGTCCCTCGCACCTAGGCAGGATTCCTGACGTCGCTGAACAAACACGTGTCTGGAAGGGCCCTCCCCGTCGTAACTCGAGAATATACCCCAGGTTCCGGCCGCAACTCCAGAAAAACCATGAGACTTCACCCTCGCCGCTGAATGAGGCCCGATTCCCCTGCACTGCGAGTAGAGCACTTCCGTGTTCCACATTGAACGTGAAAGGAGCCTTGATTTCCTTGACGGCACTCCAGAGAAAACCCAAGATCACTGTCTCAAGTCTAGAGGGATCCTGAGGTCACTGGAGCAACACGAAAGGGCTCCGTGGACCCCAAATCAACTCGAGATGAGGGCTTAGTCCCTGGCTTCGACTCAAGAGGAATACCAACTTTCCACAAGCACCTCAAGAGGAGGCTTCTCTCAGCTACAGGTAGGTGAGAGGGACCCTGAGTTTGTGGCCTCAAGTGGAATGGACACCGAGATGCTCTGACTCGAAGTAAGGCCGGATATCCCTGCAGTGAATTGAGTGCAGGCTCGTCTTGCATCTCCCAAGACGAAGGGATGTCTGAATCCCCTGAGGAGACCACAGAGAAAGACGTAGTTCTCCGCCTCATCGCGACCGGAGGCCTCACATCCTTTGAAAACTCGAGAGGTCCGCGGAGATCAATGCTTCCAAAGGAGATGATACCTGACTACTCTTGAAAATGGATAGGAGTCCCAGGATCCCTGTGGCACGTGGAAAGGGACCCTGGGTCTCCCGCCTCACGTGGAGACGCGTCCCAATTGCCATGCCAAGACTCGAGGAGAATCCCGAGGTGTCCCTCGCACCTAGGCAGGAGTCCTGACGTCGATGAACAAACACGTGTCTGGAAGGGCCCTCCCCGTCGTAACTTGAGAATATACCCCAGGTTCGGGCCGCAACTCGAGAAAAACCATGAGACTTCCCCCTCGCCGCGAGATGAGGCCCGATTCCCCTGCACTACATGCAGAGCAATTCCGTGTTCCACATCAAACGTGAAAGGAGCCTTGATTTCCTTGATGGCCCTCCAGAGAAAACCCAAGATCACTGTCTCAAGTCTAGAGGGATCCTGAGGTCACTGGAGCAACACGAAAGGGCTCCGTGGACCCGAAATCAACTCGAGATGAGAGCTTAGTTCCTGGCTTCGACTCAAGAGGAATACCAACTTTCCACAAGCACCTCAAGAGGAGGCTTCTCTCAGCTACAGGTATGTGAGAGGGACCCTGAGTTTGTGGCCTCAAGTGGAAAGGACACCGAGATGCTCTGACTCGAAGTAAGGCCGGATATCCCTGCAGTGAATTGAATGCAGGCTCGTCTTGCATCTCCCAAAACGAAGGGATGTCTGAATCCCCTGTGGAGACCACAGAGAAAGACCTAGTTCTCCGCCTCATCGCGACCGGAGGCCTCACATCCTTTGAAAACTCGAGAGGTCTGCGGAGATCAATGCTTCCAAATGAGACGATGCCTGACGCCTCTTGAAAATGGATAGGAGTCCCAGGATCCCTGTCCACGTGGAAAGGGACACTGGGTCTCCCGCCTCACGTGGAGACGCGTCCCAATTGCCATGCCAAGACTCGAGGAGAATCCCGAGGTGTCCCTCGCACCTAGGCAGGAGTCCTGACGTCGCTGAACAAACACGTGTCTGGAAGGGCCCTCCCCGTCGTAACTCGAGAATATACCCCAGGTTCCGGCCCACCTCGAGAAAAACCATGAGACTTTCCCCTCGCCGCGAGATGAGGCCCGATTCCCCTGCACGGCGTGCAGAGCAATTCCGTGTTCCACATCAAACGTGAAAGGAGCCTTGATTTCCTTGATGGCCCTCCAGAGAAAACCCAAGATCACTGTCTCAAGTCTAGAGGGATCCTGAGGTCACTGGAGCAACACGAAAGGGCTCCGTGGACCCCAAATCAACTCGAGATGAGAGCTTAGTCCCTGGCTTCGACTCAAGAGGAATACCAACTTTCCACAAGCACCTCAGGAGGAGGCTTCTCTCAGCTACAGGTATGTGAGAGGGACCCTGAGTGTGTGGCCTCAAGTGGAATGAACACCGAGATGCTCTGACTCGAAGTAAGGCCGGATATCCCTGCAGTGAATTGAATGCAGGCTCGTCTTGCATCTCCCAAGAAGAAGGGATGCCTGAATCCCCTGTGGAGACCACAGAGAAAGACCTAGTCCTCCTCCTCAACGCGACCGGAGGCCTCACATCCTTTGAGAACTCGATAGGTCCGCGGAGATCAATGCTTCCAAAGGAGACGATGCCTGTCTCCTCTTGAAAATGGATTGGAGTCCCAGGATCCCTGTGGCACGTGGAAAGGGACCCTGGGTCTCCCGCCTCACGTGGAGACGAGTCCCAATTGCCATGCCAAGACTCGAGGAGAATCCCGAGGTGTCCCTCGCACCTAGGCAGGAGTCCTGACGTCGCTGAACAAACACGTGTCTGGAAAGGCCCTCCCCGTCGTAAGTCGAGAATATACCCCAGGTTCCGGCCGCAACTCGAGAAAAACCATGAGACTTCCCCCTCGCCGCGAGATGAGGCCCGATTCCCCTGCACTGCATGCAGAGCAATTCCGTGTTCCACATCAAACGTGAAAGGAGCCTTGATTTCCTTGATGGCACTCCAGAGAAAACCCAAGATCACTGTCTCAAGTCTAGAGGGATCCTGAGGTCACTGGAGCAACATGGAAGGGCTCCGTGGACGCCAAATCAACTCGAGATGAGAGCTTAGTCCCTGGCTTTGACTCAAGAGGAATACCAACTTTCCACAAGCACCTCAAGAGGAGGCTTCTCTAAGCTACAGGTATGTGAGAGGGACCCTGAGTTTGTGGCCTCAAGTGGAATGGACACCGAGATGCTCTGACTTGAAGTAAGGCCGGATATCCCTGCAGTGAATTGAATGCAGGCTCCTCTTCCATCTCCCAAGACGAAGGGATGTCTGAATCCCCTGAGCAGACCACAGAGAAAGACCTAGTTCTCCGCCTCATCGCGACCGGAGGCCTCACATCCTTTGAAAACTCGAGAGGTCCGCGGAGATCAATGATTCCAAAAGAGACGATGCCTGACTCCTCTTGAAAATGGATAGGAGTCCCAGGATCCCTGTGGCACGTGGAAAGGGACCCTGGGTCTCCCGCCTCACGTGGAGACGCGTCCCAATTGCTATGCCAAGACTCGAGGAGAATGCCGAGGTGTCCCTCGCACCTAGGCAGGAGTCCTGACATCGCTGAACAAACACGTGTCTGGAAGGGCCCTCCCCGTCATAACTCGAGAATATACCACAGGTTCCGGCCGCAACTCGAGAAAAACCATGAGACTTGCCCTTCGCCGCGAGATGAGGCCCGATTCCCCTGCACTGCGTGCAGAGCAATTCCGTGTTCCACATCAAACGTGAAAGGAACCTTGATTTCCTTGATGGCACTCCAGAGAAAACCCAAGATCACTGTCTCAAGTCTAGAGGGATCCTGAGGTCACTGGAACAACACGAAAGGGCTCCGTGGACCCCAAATCAACTCGAGATGAGAGCTTAGTCCCTGGCTCCGAATCAAGAGGAATACCAACTCTCCACAAGCACCTCAAGAGGAGGCTTCTCTCAGCTACAGGTATGTGAGAGGGACCCTGAGTTTGTGGCCTCAAGTGGAATGGACACCGAGATGTTCTGAGTCGAAGTAAGGCCGGATATCCGTGCAGTGAATTGAATGCAGGCTCGTCTTGCATCTCCCAAGACGAAGGGATGTCTGAATCCCCTGTGGAGACCACAGAGAAAGACCTAGTCCTCCGCCTCAACGCGACCGGAGGCCTCACATCCTTTGAGAACTCGAGAGGTCCGCGGAGATCAATGCTTCCAAAGAAGACGATGCCTGACTCCTCTTGAAAATGGATAGGAGTCCCAGGATCCCTGTGGCACGTGGAAAGGGACCCTGGGTCTCCCGCCTCACGTGGAGACGCATCCCAATTGCCATGCCAAGACTCGAGGAGATTCCCGAGGTGTCCCTCGCACCTAGGCAGGAGTCCTGATGTCGCTGCACAAACACGTGTCTGGAAGGGCCCTCCCCGTCGTAACTCGAGAATATACCCCAGGTTCCGGCCGCAACTCGAGAAAAACCATGAGACTTCCCCCTCGCCGCGAGATGAGGCCCGATTCCCCTGCACTGCATGCAGAGCAATTCCGTGTTCCACATCAAACGTGAAAGGAGCCTTGATTTCCTTGATGGCACTCCAGAGAAAACCCAAGATCACTGTCTCAAGTCTAGAGGGATCCTGAGGTCACTGGAGCAACATGGAAGGGCTCCGTGGACGCCAAATAAACTCGAGATGAGAGCTTAGTCCCTGGCTTTGACTCAAGAGGAATACCAACTTTCCACAAGCACCTCAAGAGGAGGCTTCTCTAAGCTACAGGTATGTGAGAGGGACCCTGAGTTTGTGGCCTCAAGTGGAATGGACACCGAGATGCTCTGACTTGAAGTAAGGCTGGATATCCCTGCAGTGAATTGAATGCAGGCTCGTCTTGCATCTCCCAAGACGAAGGGATGTCTGAATCACCTGAGGAGACCACAGAGAAAGACCTAGTTCTTCACCTCATCGCGACCGGAGGCCTCACATCCTTTGAAAACTCGAGAGGTCCACGGAGATCAATGGTTCCAAAAGAGACGATGCCTGACTCCTCTTGAAAATGGATAGGAGTCCCAGGATCCCTGTGGCACGTGGAAAGGGACACTGGGTCTCCCGCCTCACGTGGAGACGCGTCCCAATTGCCATGCCAAGACTCGAGGAGAATCCAGAGGTGTCCCTCGCACCTAGGCAGGAGTCCTGATGTCGCTGCACAAACACGTGTCTGGAAGGGCCCTCCCCGTCGTAACTCGAGAATATACCCCAGGTTCCGGCCGCAACTCGAGAAAAACCATGAGACTTCCCCCTCGCCGCGAGGTGAGGCCCGATTACCCTGCACTGCGTGCAGAGCAATTCCTTGTTCCACATCAACCGTGAAAGGAGCCTTGATTTCCTTGATGGCACTCCAGAGAAAACCCAAGATCACTGTCTCAAGTCTAGAGGGATCCTGAGGTCACTGGAAGAACACGAAAGGGCTCCGTGGACCCCAAACCAACTCGAGATGAGAGCTTAGTCCCTGGTTTCGACTCAAGAGGAATACCAACTTTCCACAAACACCTCAAGAGGAGGCTTCTTGCAGCCACAGGTATGTGAGAGGGACCCTGAGTTTGTGGCCTCAAGTGGAATGGACACCGAGATGCTCTGACTCGAAGTAAGGCCGGATATCCCTGCAGTGAATTGAATGCTGGCTCGTCTTGCATCTCCCAAGACGAAGGGTTGTCTGAATCCCCTGTGGAGACGACAGAGAAAGACCTAGTCCTCTGCCTCATCACGACCGGAGGCCTCACATCCTTTGAAACTTCGAGAGGTCCGCGGAGATCAATGCTTCCAAAGGAGACGATGCCTGACTCCTCTTGAAAATGGATAGGAGTCCCAGGATCCCTGTGGCACGTGGAAAGGGACCCTGGGTCTCGGCCTCAAGTGGAGACGCGTCCCATTTGCCATGCCAAGACTCGAGGAGAATACCGAGGTGTCCCTCGCACCTAGGCAGGAGTCCTGACCTCGCTGAACAAACACGTGTCTGGAAGGGCCCTCCCCGTCGTAACTCAAGAATATACCCCAGGTTCTGGCCGCAACTCGAGAAAAACCATGAGACTTCCCCATCGCCGCGAGATTAGGCCCTATTCCCCTGCCCTGCGTGCAGAGCAATTCCGTATTCCACTTCAAAAATGAAAGGAACCTTGATTTCCTTGATGGCACTCCAGACAAAACCCAAGATCACTGTCTCAAGTCTACAGGGATCCTGAGGTCACTGGAGCAACACGAAAGGGCTCCGTGGACCCCAAATCAACTCGAGATGAGAGCTTAGTCCCTGGCTTCAAATCAAGTGGAATACCAACTTTCCACAAGCACCTCAGGAGGAGGCTACTCTCAGCTACAGGTATGTGAGAGGGACCCTGAGTTTGTGGCCTCAAGTGGAATGCACACCGAGATGCTCTGACTCGAAGTAAGGCAGGATATCACTGCAGCGAATTGAATGCAGGCTCGTCTTGCATCTCCCAAGACGAAGGGATGTCTGAATCCGCTGTGGAGACGACAGAGAAAGACCTAGTCCTCTGCCTCATCACGACCGGAGGCCTCACATCCTTTGAAACTTCGAGAGGTCCGCGGAGATCAATGCTTCCAAAGGAGACGATGCCTGACTCCTCTTGAAAATGGATAGGAGTCCCGGGATCCCTGTGGCACGTGGAAAGGGACCCTGGGTCTCCCGCCTCACGAGGAGACGCGTCCCCATTGCCATGCCAAGACTCGAGGAGAATCCCGAGGTGTCCCTCGCACCTAGGCAGGAGTCATGACGTCTCTGAACAAACACGTGT
This sequence comes from Dama dama, assembly GCF_033118175.1. Taxonomy (NCBI): domain Eukaryota; kingdom Metazoa; phylum Chordata; class Mammalia; order Artiodactyla; family Cervidae; genus Dama; species Dama dama. The sequence continues at coordinate 6,852,383 of NC_083712.1, read as the reverse complement.
CTGGAAGGGCCCTCCCCGTCGTAACTCGAGAATATACCCCAGGTTCCGGCCGCAACTCGAGAAAAACCATGAGACTTCCCCCTCGCCGCGAGATGAGGCCCGATTCCCCTGAACTGAGTGCAGAGCAATACCGTGTTCCACATCAAACGTGAAAGGAGCCTTGATTTCCTTGATGGCAGTCCAGAGAAAACCCAAGATCACTGTCTCAAGTCTAGAGGGATCCTGAGGTCACTGGAGCAACAGGAAAGGGCTCCGTGGACCCCAAATCAACTCGAGATGAGAGCTTAGTCCCTGGCTTCGACTCAAGAGGAATACCAACTTTCCACAAGCACCTCAAGAGGAGGCTTCTCTCAGCTACAGGTATGTCAGAGGGACCCTGAGTTTGTGGCCTCAAGTGGAATGGACACCGAGATGCTCTGACTCGAAATAAGGCCGGATATCTCTGCAGTGAATTGAATGCAGGCTCGTCTTGCATCTCCCAAGACGAAGGGTTGTCTTAATCCCCTGTGGAGACCACAGAGAAAGACCTAGTCCTCCGCCTCAACGTGACCGGAGGCCTCACATCCTTTGAAAACTCGAGAGGTCCGCGGAGATCAATACTTCCGAAGGAGATGATGCCTGACTCCTCTTCAACATGGATAGGAGTCCCAGGATCCCTGTGGCACGTGGATAGGGACCCTGGGTCTCGGCCTCAAGTGGAGACGCGTCCCAATTGCCATGCCAAGACTCGAGGAGAATCCCGAGGTGTCCCTCGCACCTAGGCAGGAGTCCTGACGTTGCTGAACAAACACGTGTCTGGAAGGGCCCTCCCCGTCGTAACTCGAGAATATACCCCAGGTTTCGGCCGCAATTCGAGAAAAACCATGAGATTTTCCCCTCGCCGCGAGTTGAGGCCCGATTCCCCTGCACTGCGTGCAGAGCAATTGCGTTTTCCACATCAAACGTGAAAGGAGCCTTGATTTCCTTGATGGCCCTCCAGAGAAAACCCAAGATCACTGTCTCAAGTCTAGAGGGGTCCTGAGGTCACTGGAGCAACACGAAAGAGCTCCGTATACCCCAAATCAACTCGAGATGAGAGCTTAGTCCCTGGCTTCGACTCAAGAGGAATACCAACTTTCCACGAGCACCTCAAGAGGAGGCTTCTCTAAGCTACAGGTTTGTGAGAGGGACCCTGAGTTTGTGGCCTCAAGTGGAATGGACACCGAGATGCTCTGACTCGAAGTAAGGCCAGATATTCCTGCAGTGAATTGAATGCAGGCTCGTCTTGCATCTCCCAAGACGAAGAGATGTCTGAATCCCCTGTGGAGACCACAGAGAAAGACCTAGTTCGCTGCCTCATCGCGACCGGAAGCCTCACATCCTTTGAAAAGTCGAGAGGTCCGCGGAGATCAATGCTTCCAAAGGAGACGATGCCTGACGCCTCTTGAAAATGGATAGGAGTCCCAGGATCCCTGTGGCACGTGGAAAGGGACACTGGGTCTCCCGCCTCACGTGGAGACGCGTCCCAATTGCCATGCCAAGACTCGAGGAGAATCCAGAGGTGTCCCTCGCACCTAGGCAGGAGTCCTGACGTCGCTGAACAAACACGTGTCTGGAAGGGCCCTCCCCGTCGTAAGTCGAGAATATACCCCAGGTTCCGGCCGCAACTCGAGAAAAACCATGAGACTTCCCCCTTGGCGCAATATGAGGCCCGATTCCCCTGCACTGCGTGCAGAGCAATTCCGTGTTCCACATCAAACGTGAAAGGAGCCTTGATTTCCTTGATGGCACTCCAGAGAAAACCCAAGATCACTGTCTCAAGTCTAGAGGGATCCTGAGGTCACTGTAGCAACACGAAAGGGCTCCGTGGACCCCAAATCAACTCGAGATGAGAGCTTAGTCCCTGGCTTCGACTAAAGAGGAATACCAACTTTCCACAAGCACCTCAAGAGGAGGCTTCTCTCGGCTACCGCTATGTGAGAGGGACCCTGAGTTTGTGGCCTCAAGTGGAATGGACACAGAGATGCTCTGACTCGAAGTAAGGCCGGATATCCCTTCAGTGAATTGAATGCCGGCTCGTCTTGAATCTCCCAAGACGAAGGGATGTCTGAATCCCCTGTGGAGACCACAGAGAAAGACCTAGTTCTCCCCCTCATCGCGACCGGAGGCCTCACATCCTTTGAAAACTCGAGAGGTCCGCGGAGATCAATGCTTCCAAAGGAGACGATGCCTGACTCTTCTTGAAAATGGATAGGAATCCCAGGATCCGTGTGGCACGTGGAAAGGGACACTGGGTCTCCCGGCTCACATGGATACGCGTCCCAATTGCCATGCCAAGACTCGAGGAGAATCCCGAGGTGTCCCTCGCACCTAGGCAGGAGTCCTGACGTTGCTGAACAAACACGTGTTTGGAAGGGTCCTCCCCGTCGTAACTCGAGAATATACCCCAGGTTCCGGCCGCAACATGAGAAAAACCATGAGACATCCCCCTTGCCGCGAGATGAGGCTCGATTCCCCTGCACAGCGTGCAGAGCAATTCCGTGTTCCACATCAAACGAGAAAAAAGCCTTGATTTCCTTGATGGCACTCCAGAGAATCCCAAGATCACTGTCTCAAGTCTAGAGGGATCCTGAGGTCACCGAATCAACACACAAGGTCTGTGTGGACACCAAATCAACTCGAGATGAGAGCTTAGTTCCTGGATTCGACTCAAGAGGAATACTAACTTTCCACAAGCACTTCAAGAGGAGGCTTCTCTCAGCTATAGGTATGTGAGAGGGACCCTGAGTTTGTGGCCTCAAGTGGAATGGACACCGAGAAGCTCTGACTCGAAGTAAGGCCGGATATCCCTGCAGTGAATTGAATGCAGGCTCGTCTTGCATCTCCCAGGACGAAGGGATGTCTGAATCCCCTGTGGAGACCACTGAGAAAGACCTAGTTCTCTGCCTCATTGCGACCGGAGGCCTCACATCATTTGAAAACTCGAGATGTCCGAGGAGATCAATGTTTCCAAAGGAGACGATGACTGACTCCTCTTGAAAATGGATAGGAGTCCCATGATCCCTGTGGCACGTGGAAAGGGACCCTGGGTCTCCCGCCTCACGTGGAGACACTTCCCAATTGCCATGCCAAGACTCGAGGAGAATCCCGATGTGTCCCTCGCACCTAGGCAGGAGTCCTGACGTCGCTGAACAAACACGTGTCTGGAAGGGACCTCCCCGTCGTAACTCGAGAATATACCCCAGGTTCCGGCCGCAACTCGAGAAAAACCATGAGACTTCCCCCTCGCCGCGAGATGAGGCCCGATTCCCTTGCACTGCATTCAGAGCAATTCCGTGTTACACATCAAACGTGAAAGCAGCCTTGATTTCCTTGATGGCACTCCAGGGGAATCTCAAGATCACTGTCTCAAGTCTAGAGGCATCCTGAGGTCACTGGAGCAACACGAAAGGGCTCCGTGGACCCCAAATCAACTCGAGATGAGAGCTTAGTGTCTGGCTTCGACTCAAGAGGAATACCAACTTTCCACAAGCACCTCAAGAGGAGGCTTCTCTCAGCTAGGGTATGTGAGAGGGACCCTGAGTTTGTGGCCTCAAGTGGAATGGACACCGAGATGCTGTGACTCGACGTAAGGCCGGATATCCCTGCAGTGATATGAATGCAGGCTCATCTTGCATCTCCCAAGAAGAAGGGATGTCTGAATCCCCTGTGGAGACCACAGAGAAAGACCTAGTTCTCCGACTCATCGCGAACGGAGGCATCACATCCTTTGAAAACTCGAGAGGTCCGCTGAGATCAAGGCTTCCAAAGGAGACGATGCCTGACTCCTCTTGAAAATGGATAGGAGTCCCAGGATCCCTGTGGCACGTGGAAAGGGACCCTGGGTCTCCCGCCTCACGTGGAGACGCGTCCCAATTGTCATGCCAAGACTCGAGGAGAATCCCGAGGTGTCCCTCGCACCTAGGCAGGAGTCCTGACGTCGCTGAACAAACACGTGTCTGGAAGGGCCCTCCCCGTCGTAACTCGAGAATATACCCCAGGTTCCGGCGGCAACTCGAGAAAAACCATGAGACTTCCCCCTCGCCACGAGATGAGGCCCGATTCCCCTGCACTGCGCGCAGAGCAATTCCGTGTTCCACATCAAACGTGAAAGGAGCCTTGATTTCCTTGATGGCACTCCAGAGAAAACCCAAGATCACTGTCTCAATTCTAGATGGATCCTGAGGTCACTGTAGCAACACGAAAGGGTTTCGTGGACCGCAAATCAACTCTAGATGAGAGCTTCGTCCCTGCCTTCGACTCAAGAGGAATACCAACTTTCCACAAGCACCTCAAGAAGAGGTTTCTCTCATCTACGGTTATATGAGAGGGACCCTGAGTTTGTGGCCTCAAGTGGAATGGACACCGAGATGCTCTGACTCGAAGAAAGGCCGGATATCCCTGCAGTGAATTGAATGCAGGCTCGTCTTGCATCTCCCAAGACGAAGGGATGTCTGAATCCCCTGTGGAGACCACAGAGAAAGACCTAGGCCTCCGCCTCATCGCGAACGGAGGCCTCACATCCTTTGAAAACTCGACAGGTCCGCGCAGATCAATGCTTCCAAAGGAGACGATGCCTGACTCCTCTTGAAAATGGATAGGAGTCCCAGGATCCCTGTGGCACGTGGAAAGGGACCTTGGGTCTCCCTCCTCACGTGGAGACGCGTCCCAATTGTCATGCCAAGACTCGACGAGAATCCCGAGGTGTCCCTCGCACCTAGGCAGGAGTCCTGACGTCGCTGAACAAACACGTGTCTGGAAGGGCCCACCCCGTCGTAACTCGAGAATATAAATCAGGTTCCGTCCGTAACTCGAGAAAAAATATAAGACTTCCCCCTCGCCGCGAGATGAGGCCCGATTCCCCTGCACTGCGTGCAGAGCAATTCCGTGTTCCACATCAAACGTGAAAGGAGCCTTGATTTCCTTGATGGCACTCCAGAGAAAACCCAAGATCACTGTCTCAAGACTAGAGGGATCCTGAGGTCACTGGAGCAACACGAAAGTGCTCCGTGGACCCCAAATCAACTCGAGATGAGAGCTTCGTCGGTGGCTTCGACTCAAGAGGAATACCAACTTTCCACAAGCACCTCAAGAGGAGGTTTCTCTCAGCTACAGGTATGTGAGAGGGACCCTGAGTTTGTGGCCTCAAGTGGAATGGACACCGAGATGCTGTGACTCGAAGTAAGGCCGGATATCCCTGCAGTGATATGAATGCAGGCTCATCTTGCATCTCCCAAGAAGAAGGGATGTCTGAATCCCCTGTGGAGACCACAGAGAAAGACCTAGTTCTCCGCCTCATCGCGAACGGAGGCATCACATCCTTTGAAAACTCGAGAGGTCCGCTGAGATCAAGGCTTCCAAAGGAGACGATGCCTGACTCCTCTTGAAAATGGATAGGAGTCCCAGGATCCCTGTGGCACATGGAAAGGGACCCTGGTTCTCCCGCCTCACGTGGAGACGCGTCCCAATTGTCATGCCAAGACTCGAGGAGAATCCTGAGGTGTCCCTCGCACCTAGGCAGGAGTCCTGACGTCGCTGAACAAACACGTGTCTGGAAGGGCCCTCCCCGTCGTAACTCGAGAATATACCCCAGGTTCCGGCGGCAACTCGAGAAAAACCATGAGACTTCCCCCTTGCCACGAGATGAGGCCCGATTCCCCTGCACTGCGCGCAGAGCAATTCCGTGTTCCACATCAAACGTGAAAGGAGCCTTGATTTCCTTGATGGCACTCCAGAGAAAACCCAAGATCACTGTCTCAATTCTAGATGGATCCTGAGGTCACTGTAGCAACACGAAAGGGTTTCGTGGACCGCAAATCAACTCTAGATGAGAGCTTCGTCCCTGCCTTCGACTCAAGAGGAATACCAACTTTCCACAAGCACCTCAAGAAGAGGTTTCTCTCATCTACGGTTATATGAGAGGGACCCTGAGTTTGTGGCCTCAAGTGGAATGGACACCGAGATGCTCTGACTCGAAGAAAGGCCGGATATCCCTGCAGTGAATTGAATGCAGGCTCGTCTTGCATCTCCCAAGACGAAGGGATGTCTGAATCCCCTGTGGAGACCACAGAGAAAGACCTAGGCCTCCGCCTCATCGCGACCGGAGGCCTCACATCCTTTGAAAACTGGACAGGTCCGCGCAGATCAATGCTTCCAAAGGAGACGATGCCTGACTCCTCTTGAAAATGGATAGGAGTCCCAGGATCCCTGTGGCACGTGGAAAGGGACCTTGGGTCTCCCTCCTCACGTGGAGACGCGTCCCAATTGTCATGCCAAGACTCGACGAGAATCCCGAGGTGTCCCTCGCACCTAGGCAGGAGTCCTGACGTCGCTGAACAAACACGTGTCTGGAAGGGCCCACCCCGTCGTAACTCGAGAATATAAATCAGGTTCCGTCCGTAACTCGAGAAAAAATATAAGACTTCCCCCTCGCCGCGAGATGAGGCCCGATTCCCCTGCACTGCGTGCAGAGCAATTCCGTGTTCCACATCAAACGTGAAAGGAGCCTTGATTTCCTTGATGGCACTCCAGAGAAAACCCAAGATCACTGTCTCAAGTCTAGAGGGATCCTGAGGTCACTGGAGCAACACGAAAGGGCTCCGTATACCACAAATCAACTCGAGATGAGAGCTTAGTCCCTGGCTTCGACTCAAGAGGAATACCAACTTTCCACAAGCACCTCAAGAGGAGGCTTTTCTCAGCTACATGTATGTGAGAGGGACGTGAGTTTGTGGCCTCAAGTGGAATGGACACCGAGATGCTCTGACTTGAAGTAAGGCCGGATATCCCTGCAGTGAATTGAATGCAGGCTCGTCTTGCATCTCCCAAGACGAAGGGATGTCTGAATCCCCTGTGGAGACCACAGAGAAAGACTTAGTCCTCCACCTCAACGCGACCGGAGGCCTCACATCCTTTGAAAACTCGAGAGGTCCGCGGAGATAAATGCTTCCAAAGGAGACGATGCCTGACTCCTCTTGAAAAGGGATAGGAGTCCCAGGATCCCTGTGGCACGTGGAAAGGGACCCTGGGTCTCCCGCCTCACGTGGAGACGCATCCCAATTGCCATGCCAAGACTCGAGGAGATTCCCGAGGTGTCCCTCGCACCTAGGCAGGAGTCCTGTCGTCGCTGACCAAACACGTGTCTGGAAGGGCCTTCCCCGTCGTAACTCGAGAATATACACCAAGTTCCGGCCGCAACTCGAGAAAAACCATGAGACTTCTCCCTCGCCGCGAGATGAGGCCCGATTCCCCTGCACTGCGTGCAGAGCAATTCCGTGTTCCACATCAACGTGAAAGGAGCCTTGATTTCCTTGATGGCACTCCAGAGAAAACCCAAGATCACTGTCTCAAGTCTAGAGGGATGCTGAGGTCACTGGAGCAACATGGAAAGGCTCCGTGGACCCCAAATCAACTCGAGATGAGAGCTTATTCCCTGGCATCGACACAAGAGGAATACGAACTTTCCACAAGCAACTCAAGAGGAGGCTTCTCTCAGCAACAGGTATGTGAGAGGGACCCTGAGTTTGTGGCCTCAAGTGGAATGGACACCGAGATGCTCTGGCTCGAGGTAAGGCCGAATATCCCTGCAGTGAATTGAATGCAGGCTCCTCTTGCATCTCCCAAGACGAAGGGATGTCTGAATCCCCTGTGGAGACCACAGAGAAAGACCTAGTTCTCCGCCTCATCGCGACCGGAGGCCTCACATCCTTTGAAAACTCGAGAGGTCCGCGGAGATCAATGCTTCCAAAGGAGAAGATGCCTAACTCCTCGTGAAAATGGATAGGAGTCCCAGGATCCCTCTGGGACGTGGAAAGGGACCCTGGGTCTCCCGCCTCACGTGGAGACGCGTCCCAGTTGCCATGCCAAGACTCGAGGAGAATCCCGAGGTGTCCCTGGGACCTAGGCAGGAGTCCTGACGTCGCTGAACAAACACGTGTCTGAAAGGGCCCTTCCCGTCGTAACTCGAGAATATACCCCAGGTTCCGGCCGCAACTCGAGAAAAACCATGAGACTTCCCACTCGCTGTGAGGTGAGGCCCGATTCCCCTACACTGCGTGCAGAGCAATTCCGTGTTCCACATCAAACGAGAAAAACCCTTGATTTCCTTGATGGCACAACAGAGAAAACCCAAGATCACTGTCTCAAGCCTAGAGGGATCCTGAAGTCACTGTAGGAACACGAAATGGGTCTGTGGAGCCCAAATTAACTCGAGATGAGAGCTTAGTCCCTGGCTTCGACTCAAGAGGAATACCAACTTTCCACAAGCACCTCAAGAGGAGGCTTCTCTCAGCTACAGGTATGTGAGAGGGACCCTGAGTTTGTGGCCTCAAGTGGAATGGACTCCGAGAAGCTCTGACTGGAAGTTAGGACGGATAACCCTGCAGTGAATTGAATGCAGGCTCGTCTTGCATCTCCCAAGACGAAGGGATGTCTGTATCCCCTGTGGAGACCACAGAGAAAGACCTAGTACTCCGCCTCATCGCGACCGGAAGCCTCACATGCTTTGAAAATTCGAGAGGTCCGCGGAGATCAATGCTTCCAAAGGAGACGATGCCTGACTCCTCTTGAAAATGGATAGGAGTCCCAGGATCCCTGTGTCACGTGGAAAGGGACACTGGGTCTCCCGACTCACGTGGAGCCGCGTCCCAATTGCCATGCCAAGACTCGAGGAGAATCCCGAGATGTCCCTCGCACCTAGGCAGGAGTCCTGACGTCGCTGAACAAACACGTGTCTGGAAGGGCCCTCCCCGTCGTAACTCGAGTATATACCCCAGGTTCCGGCCGCAACTCGAGAAAAACCAGGAGACTTCCCCCTGGCGTGAGATGAGGCCCGATTCCCCTGCACTGCGTGCAGAGCAATTCCGTGTTCCACATCAAACGTGAAAGGAGCCTTGATTTACTTGATGCCACTCCACAGAAAACCCAAGTTCACTGTCTTAAGTCTAGAGGGATCCTGAGATCACTGGAGCAACACGAAAGGGCTCCGTGGACCCCAAAACAACTCGAGATGAGAGCTTAGACCCTGGCTTCGAATCAAGAGGAATACCAACTTTCCACAAGCACCTCAAGAGGAGGCTTCTCTCAGCTACAGGTATGTGAGAGGGCCCCTGAGTTTGTGGCCGCAAGTGGAATGGACACCGAGATTCTCTGACTCGAAGTAAGGCCGGATTTCCCTGCAGTGAATTGAATGCAGGCTCGTCTTGCATCTCCCAAGACGAAGGGATGTCTGAATCCCCTGTGGAGACCACAGAGAAAGACCGAGTTCTCGGCCTCATCGCGACCGGAGGCCTCACATCCTTTGAAAACTCAAGAGGTCCACGGAGATCAATGCTTCCTAAAGGAGACGATGCCTGACTCCTCTTGAAAATGGATAGGAGTCCCAGGATCCCTGTGGCACGTGGAATGGACCCTGGGTCTCCCGCCTCACGTGGAGACGCGTCCAAATTGCCATGCCAAGACTCGAGGAGAATCCCGAGGTGTCCTTTGCACCTAGACAGGAGTCCTCACGTCGCTGAACAAACCCGTGTCTGGAAGGGCCCTCCCCATCCTAACTCGAGAATATACCCCAGGTTCCGGCCACAACTCGAGAAAAACCATGAGACTTCCCCCTCGCCGCGAGATGAGGCCCGATTCCCCTGCACTGCGTGCAGAGCATTTCCGTGTTCCACATCAAACGTAAACGGAGCCTTGATTTCCTTGATGGCACTCCAGAGAAAACCCAAGATCACTGTCTCAAGTCTAGAGGGATCCTGAGGTCACTGGAGCAACACGAAAGGGCTCCGTGGACCCCAAATCAACTCGAGATGAGAGCTTAGTCCCTGGCTTCGACTCAAGTGGAATACAAACTTTCCACAAGCACCTCAAGAGGAGGCTTCTCTAAGCTACAGGTATGTGAGAGGGACCCTGAGTTTGTGGCCTCAAGTGGAATGGACACCGAGATGCTCTGACTCGAAGTAAGGCCGGATATCCCTGCAGTGAATTGAATGCAGGCTCGTCTTGCATCTCCCAAGACGAAGGGATGTCTGAATCCCCTGAGGAGACCACAGAGAAAGACCTTGTTCTCCACCTCATCGCGACCGGAGGCATCACATCCTTTGAAAATTCGAGAGGTCCGCGGAGATCAATGCTTCCAAAGGAGACGATGCCTGACTCCTCTTGAAAATGGATAGGAGTCCCAGGATCCCTGTGGCACGTGGAAAGGGACCCTGGGTCTCCCGCCTCACGTGGAGACGCATCCCAATTGCCATGCCAAGACTCGAGGAGATTCCCGAGGTGTCCCTCGCACCTAGGCAGGAGTCCTGTCGTCGCTGACCAAACACGTGTCTGGAAGGGCCCTCCCCGTCGTAACTCGAGAATATACCCCAGGTTCCGGCCGCAACTCGAGAAAAACCATGAGACTTACCCTCGCCGCGAGATGAGGCCCGATTCCGCTGCACTGCATGCAGAGCAATTCCGTGTTCCACATCAAACGTGAAAGGAGCCTTGATTTCCTTGATGGCACTCCAGAGAAAACCCAAGATCACTGTCTCAAGTCTAGAGGGATCCTGAGATCACTGGAAGAACACGAAAGGGCTCCGTGGACCCCAAATCAACTCGAGATGAGAGCTTAGTCCCTGGCTTCGACTCAAGAGGAATACCAACTTTCCACAAGCACCTCAAGAGGAGGCTTCTCTCAGCTACAGGTATGTGAGAGGGCCCCTGAGTTTGTGGCCTCAAGTGGAATGGACTCCGAGATGCTCTGACTCGAAGTAAGGCCGGATATCCCTGCAGTGAATTGAATACAGGCTCGTTTTGCATCTCCCAAGACGAAATGATGTCTGAATCCGCTGTGGAGACCACAGAGAAAGACCTAGTCCTCCGCCTCATCGCGACCGGAGGCCTCACATCCTTTGAAAATTCCAGACGTCTGCGGAGATCAATGCTTCCAAAGGAGACGATGCCTGACTCCTCTTGAAAATGCAAAGGAGTCCCAGGATCCCTGTGGCACGTGGAAAGGGACCCTGGGTCTCCCGCCTCACGTGGATACGCGTCCCAATTGCCATGCCAAGACTCGAGGAGAATCCCGAGGTGTCCCTCGCACCTAGGCAGGAGTCCTGACGTCGCTGAACAAACACGTGTCTGGAAGGGCCCTCCCCGTCGTAACTCGAGAATATACCCCAGGTTCCGGCCGCAACTCGAGAAAAACCATGAGACTTCCCCCTCGCCGCGAGATGAGGCCCGATTCCCCTGCACTGCGTGCAGAGCAACTCCGTGTTCCACATCAAACGTGAAAGGAGCCTTGATATCCTTAATGGCCCTCCAGAGAAAACCCAAGATCACTGTCTCAAGTCTAGAGGGATCCTGAGGTCACTGGAGCAACACGAAAGGGCTTCGTGGACCACAAATCAACTCGAGATGAGAGCTTAGTCCCTGGCTTCGACTCAAGAGGAATACCAACTTTCCACAAGCACCTCAAGAGGAGGTTTCTCTCAGCTGCAGGTTTGTGAGAGCGACCCTGAGTTTGTGGCCTCAAGTGAAATGGACACCGAGATGCTCTGACTCGAAGTAAGGCCGGATATCCCTGCAGTGAATTGAATGCAGGCTCGTCTTGCATCTCCCAAGACGAAGGGATGTCTGAATCCCCTGTGGAGACCACAGAGAAAGACCTAGTCCTCCGCCTCATCCTGACCGGAGGCGTCACATCCTTTGAAAACTCGAGAGGTCTGCAGAGATCAATGCTTCCAAAGGAGACGATGCCTGACTCCTCTTGAAAATTGTTAGGAGTCCCAGTATCCCTGTGGCACGTGGAAAGGGAACCTGGGTCTCCCCCCTCACGTGGAGACGCGTCCCAATTGCCATGCCAGGACTCGAGGAGAATCCCGAGGTGTCGCTCGCACCTAGGCAGGAGTCCTGAAGTCGCTGAACAAACACGTGTCTGGAAGGGCCCTCCCCGTCGTAACTCGAGAATATACCCCAGGTTCAGGCCGCAACTCGAGAAAAACCATGAGACTTCCCCCTCGCCGTGAGATGAGGCCCGATTCCCCTGGACTGGCTGCAGAGCAATTCGGTGTTCCACATCAAACGTGAAAGGAGCCTTGATTTCCTTGATGGCACTCCAGAGAAAACCCAAGATCACTGTCTCAAGTCTAGAGGGATCCTGTGGTCACTGGAGCAACACGAAAGGGCTCCGTGGACCCCATATCAACTCGAGATGAGAGCTTATTCCCTGGCTTCGACTCAAGTGGAATACCAACTTTCCACAAGCACCTCAAGAGGAGGCTTCTCTCAGCTACAGTATGTGATAGGGACCCTGAGTTTGTGGCCTCATGTGGAATGGATACCGAAATGCTCTGACTCGAAGTAAGGCCGGATATCCCTGCAGTGAATTGAATGCAGGCTCGTCTTGCATCTCCCAAGCCGAAGGGATGTCTGAATCCCCTGTGGAGACCACAGAGAAATACCTAGCTCTCCACCTCATCGCGACCGGAGGCCTCACATCCTTTGAAAACTCGAGAGGTCTGCAGAGATCAATGCTTCCAAAGGAGACGATGCCTGACTCCTCTTGAAAATGGATAGGAGTCCCAGGATCCCTGTGGCACGTGGAAAGGGACACTGGGTCTCCCTCCTCACGTGGAGACGAGTCCCAATTGCCATGCCAAGACTCGAGGAGAATCCCGAGGTGTCCCTTGTACCTAGGCAGGAGTCCTGACGTCGCTGAACAAACAGTTGTCTGGAAGGGCCCTCCGCGTCGTAACTCGAGAATATACCCCAGGTTCGGTCCGCAACTCGAGAAAAACCATGAGACTTCCCCCTCGCCGCGAGATGAGGCCCGATTCCCCTGCACTGCGTGCAGAGCAATTCCGTGTTCCACATCAAACGTGAAAGGAGCCTTGATTTCCTTCATGGCACTCCAGAGGAAACTCAACATCAATGTCTCAAGTCTAGAGGGATCCTGAGGTCACTGGAGCAAAATGAAAGGTCTCCGTGGACCCCAAATCAACTCGAGATGAGAGCTTAGTCCCTGGCTTCGACTCAAGAGGAACACCAACTCTCCACAAGCACCTCAAGGGGAGGCTTCTCCCAGCTACAGGTATGTGAGAGGTACCCTGAGTTTGTGGCCTCAAGTGGAATGGACACCGAGATGCTCTGACTCGAAGTAAGGCCGGATATCGCTGCAGTGAATTGAATGCAGGCTCGTCTTCCATCTCCCAAGACGAAGGGATGTCTGAATCCCCTGTGGAGACCACAGAGAAAGACCTAGTTCTCCGCCTCATCGCGACCTGAAGCCTCACATCCTTTGAAAACTCGTGAGGTCTGCGGAGATCAATGCTTCCAAGGAGACGATGACTGACTCCTCTTGAAAATGGATCGGAGTCCCAGGATCCCTGTGTCACGTGGAAAGGGAACCTGGGTCTCCTGCCTCACATGGAGACGCGTCCCAATTGCCATGTCAAGACTCGAGGAGAATACAGAGGTGTCCCTCACACCTCAGGAGGAGTCCTGACGTCGCTGAACAAACACGTGTCTGGAAGGGCCCTCCCCGTCGTAAGTCGAGAATATACCCCAGGTTCCGGCCGCAACTCGAGAAAAACCTTGAGACTTCCCCCTCGCCGCGAGATGAGGCCCGATTCCCCTGCACTGCGTGCAGAGCAATTCATTGTTCCACATCAAACGTGAAAGGAGCCTTGATTTCCTTGATGGCACTCCAGAGAAAACCCAACATCACTGTTTCCAGTCTAGAGGGATCCTGATGTCACTGTAGCAACAAGAAAGGGCTCCGTGGACCCAAAATCAACTCGAGATGAGAGCTTAGTCCCTGGCTTCGACTCAAGAGGAATACCAACTTTCCACAAGCACCTCAAGAGGAGGCTCCTCTCAGCTACAGGTATGTGAGAGGGACCCTGAGTTTGTGGCCTCAAGTGGAAAGGACACCGAGATGCTCTGACTCGAAGTAAGGCCAGATATCCCTGCAGTGAATTGAATGCAGGCTCGTCTTGCATCTCCCAAGAAGAAGGGATGTCTGAATCCCCTGTGGAGACCACAGAGACAGACCTAGTTCTCCGCCTCATCGCGAAATGAGGCCTCACATCCTTTGAAAACTCGAGAGGTCCGCGGAGATCAATGCTTCCAAAGGAGACGATGCCTGACTCCTCTTGAAAATGGATAGGATTCCCAGGATCCCTGTGGCACGTGGAAAAGTACTCTGGGTCTCCCGCCTCACGTGGAGACGTGTCCCAATTGCCAAGCCAACACTCGAGGAGAATCCTGAGGTGTCCCTCGCACCTAGGCAGGAGTCCTGACGTCGCTGAACAAACACGTGTCTGGAAGGGCCCTCCCCGTCGTAACTCGAGAATATACCCCAGGTTCCAGCAGCAACTCGAGAAAAACCGTGAGACTTCCCCCTCGCCGCGAGATGAGGCCCTATTCTCCTGCACTGCATGCAGAGCAATTCCGTGTTCCACATCAAACGTGAAAGGAGCCTTGATTTCCTTGATGGCACTCCAGAGAAAACCCAAGATCACTGTCTCAAGTCTAGAGGGATGCTGAGGTCACTGTAGCAACAAGAAAGGGCTCAGTGGACCCCAAATCAACTCGAGATGAGAGCTTAGTCCCTGGCTTCAACTGAAGAAGAATACCAACTTTCCACAAGCACCTCAAGAGGAGGCTTCTCTCAGCTACAGGTATGTGAGTGGGACCCTGAGTTTGTGGCCTCAAGTGGAATGGACACCGAGATGCTCTGACTCGAAATAAGGCCGGATATCCCTGCAGTGAATTGAATGCAGGCTCATCTTGCATCTCCCAAGACTAAGGGATTTCTGAATCCCCTGTGGAGACCACAGAGAAAGACCTAGTACTCCGCCTCATCGCGACCGGAGGCCTCACATCCTTTGAAAATTCGAGAGGTCCGCGCAGATCAATGCTTCCAAAGGAGACGATGCCTGACTCCTCTTGAAAATGGATAGGAGTCCCAGGATCCCTGTGGCACTTCGAAAGGGACCCTGGGTCTCGCGCCTCACGTGGAGACTCGTCCCATTTGCCATGCCAAAACTCGAGGAGAATATCGAGGTGTCCCTTGCACCCAGGCAGGAGTCCTGACTTCGCTGAACAAACACGTGTCTGGAAGGGCCCTCCCCGTCGTAACTCGAGAATATACCCCAGGTTCTGACCGCAACTCGAGAAAAACCATGAGACTTCCCCCTCGCTGCGAGATGAGGCCCGACTCCCCTGCAGTGCGTGCAGAGCAATTCCGTGTTCCACATCAAACGTGAAAGGAGCCTTGATTTCCTTGATGGCACTCCAGAGAAAACCCAAGATCACCGTCTCAAGTCTAGAGGGATCCTGAGGTCACTGGAGCAACAGGAAAGGGCTGTGTGGACCCCAAATCAACTCGAGATGAGAGCTTATTTCCTGGATTATACTCAAGAGGAATACTAACTTTCCACAAGAACCTCAAGGGGAGGCTTCTCTCAGCTACAGGTATGTGAGAGGGACCCTGTGTTTGTGGCCTCAAGTGGAATGGACACCGAGATGCTCTGACTCGAAGTAAGGCCGGATATCCCAACAGTGAATTGAATGCAGGCTCGTCTTGCATCTCCCAAGACGAAGGGATGTCTGAATCCCCTGTGGAGACAACAGAGAAAGACCTAGTTCTCTGCATCATCGCGACCGGAGGCCTCACATCCTTTGAAAACTCCAGAGGATGCGGACGTCAGTGCTTCAAAAGGAGACGATGCCTGACACCTCTTTAATATGGATAGTAGTCCCATGATTCCTGTGGCAAGTGGAACGGGACCCCTGGTCTCCCCCCTCAGCTGGAGAGGCCTCCCAATTGCCCTGCCAAGCCTCGAGGAGAGTCCCGAGGTGTCGCTCGCATCTAGGCACAAGTCCTGACGTCGCTCTTCACGCTCTTCATATTTTTCAGACCTTTTCTTGCTCTTCATATGTTTCACACCTTATCATGCTCTTCATATTTTTCACACCTTTTCATGCTGTTAATATTTTTCACACCTTTTTATGCTCCTCATATTTAACACACCTTTTCATGCTCTTCTTATTTTTCAGACCTTTTCATGCTCCTTATATTTTTCAGACCTTTTCATGCTCTTCGTATTGTTCACAACTTTTCCTGCTCCTCGTATTGTTCACACCATTTCATGCTCCTCGTATTGTTCACACCGTTTCATGCTCCTCATAATTTTCACACCTTTTCATGCTCTTCATATTTTTCACAGCATTTCATGCTCTTCATATTTTTCACACTTTTTCAATCACTTCATATTTTTCAGATCTTTTCATGCTCTTAAAATTTTTCAGACCTTTTCATGCTCTTCATAGTTTTTAGACTGTTTCATGCTCCTCGTATTTTTCTGACCTTTTCATGCTCTTCTTATTTTTCAGATCTTTTCATGCTCCTCGTATTTTTTAGACCTCCTCATGCTCTTAGTATTTTTCAGACCTCTTCATGCTCCTCTGATATTTCAGACCTATTCATGCTCTTCGTATTTTTCAGAACTCTTCATGCTACTCGTATTTTTCAGAAATTTTCATGCTCTTCATACTGTTCACACATTTTCATGCTCTTCGTATATTTCAGACCTAGTCAAGTTCTTGATATTTTTCAGACCTTTTCATGCTCTTCGTATTTTTCAGACCATTTCATGCTCCTCATATTTTTCACACCTTTTCATGCTCTTTGTAATATTTCACACCTGTTCATGCTCTTCGTGTTTTTGACACCTTTTCATACTTCTCGTATTTTTCACACCTTTTTATGCTCCTTCTATTTTTCAGACCTTTTCATGCTCCTCGTATTTTTCACACCGTTTAATGCTGTTCATATTTTTCACACCTTTTCATGCTCTTCGTATTTTTCACACCTTTTCATGCTCTTTTTATTTTTCACATCTTTTCATGGTCTTCATAATTTTTTACAACTTTTCCTGCACTTAGTAATTTTTCACACCTTTTCATGCTCTTCGTATATTTCACACCTTTTCATGCTACTCGTATTTTTCAGACCTTTGCAAGCTCCTCGTATTTTTCAGACCTTTGCATGCTCCTCGTATTTTTCAGAACTTTTCACGCTCCTCGTGTTTTTCACAGCTTCTCATGCTCCTCACATTGTTCACACCTTTTCATACTCCTCATATTATTCACACCTTTTTATGCTCCTGGTATTTTTCAGACCTTTTCATGCTCCTCCTATTTTTCAGAACTTTTCATTCTGCTCGTAAATCACAGCTTTTTATGCTCCTGGTATTTTTCACACCTTTTCATGCTCTTCATATTTACACACCGTTTCATGCTCTTCATATTTTTCACACCATTTCATGAACCTCATATTGTTCACAACTTTTCATGCTCTTCATAGTTTTCAAACCTTTGTATGCTCTTCGTATGTTTCAGAATTTTTCATGCTCTTCGTATTGTTCACATCTTTTCATGCTCCTGGTATTTTTCACACCTTTTCATGCTCTTCATATTTTTCAGAACTTTTCAAGCTCTTCCTATTTTTCACAGCGTTTCATGCACTTTGTATTTTTCACACCGTTTAATGCTCTTCATATTTTTCACACCTTTTCATGCTCTTCGTATTTTTCACAGCTTTTCATGCTCTTTGTATTTTTCACATCTTTTCATGGTCTTCGTAATTTTTCACAACTTTTCATGCACTTCATAATTTTTCACACCTTTTCATGCTCTTTGTATATTTCACACCTTTTCATGCTTTTTGTATTATTCACACCTTTTCATGCTCCTTGTATGTTTTAGACCTTTTCATGCTCCTCGTATTATTCACACCTTTTCATGCTCCTCGTATATTTTAGACCTTTTCATGCTACTCGTATTTTTCAGACCTTTGCAAGTTCCTCGTATTTTTTAGACCTTTGCATGCTCCTCGTATTTTTCAGAACTTTTCACGCTCCTTGTGTTTTTCACAACTTCCCATGCTCCTCATATTGTTCACACCTTTTCATACTCCTCATATTATTCACAACTTTTTATGCTCCTGGTATTTTTCAGACCTTTTCATGCTCCTCGCATTTTTCACACCTTTTCATGCTCCTCCTATTTTTCAGAACTTTTCATTCTCCTCGTAAATCACAGCTTTTCATGCTCCTGGTATTTTTCACACCTTTTCATGCTTTTCATACTTTACACACCGTTTCATGCTCTTCATATTTTTCACACCATTTCATGAACCTCATATTGTTCACAACTTTTCATGCTCTTCATAGTTTTCAGACCTTTACATGCTCTTCATATTTTTCACAGCTTTTCATGCTCCTGGTATTTTTCACACCTTTTCATGCTCTTCATATACTTCAGAACTTTTCAAGCTCTTGATATTTTTCAGACTTTTTCAAGCTCTTCGTAGTTTTCATAACCTTTCATGCTCTGCACATTTTTCACACCGTTTCAGGCTCTTTGTATGTTTCACACCTTTTCATGCACTTCGTGTTTTTCACAACTTTTCATGCTCTTCGTATTTTTCACACCTCTTCAGGCTCTTCGAAATTTTTCACACTTTTTCATGCTCTTCATATTTTTCACACATTTTCATCCTCTTCTCATTTTTCACACCGTTTCATGCTCAATGTATTTTTCAAACCTTTTCATGCTCTTTGTATTTTTCAGACCTTTTCATGCTCCTCGTATTTTTCAGACCTTTGCATGTTCCTCATATTTTTCTGAACTTTTCACGCTCCTCGTATTTTTCACAACTTCTCATGCTCCTCATATTGTTCACACCTTTCATACTCCTCATATCATTCACAACTTTTCATGCTCATTATATTTTTCACACCTTTTCAGCTCTTCATATTTTTCAGAAATTTTCATGCTCTTCATGCTCTTCGTATTTTTCAGACCTTTTCATGCTCTTCGTATTTTTCAGAACTTTTCATGCTCTTCGTATTTTTCACACCTTTTCATGTTCTTGATGTTTTTCAGAAGTTTTCATGTTCTTGATATTTTTCAGACCTTTTCATGCTCTTCAATTTTTCACAACTTTTCATGCCTTTCATATTTTTCAGACCTTTTCAATCTCTTGATATTTTTCAGACCTTTTCATGCTCTTCGTATTTTTCAGACCTTTTCATGCTCTTCATATTTTTTACAGCTTTTCATGCTCTTCTTATTTTTCACACCATTTCATGCTCCTCATATATTTCACATCTTTTCATGAGCTTCATGTTGTCACACCGTTTCATGCTCCTCAGATTTTTCACACCTTTTCATGCTCTTCATATTTTTCAGACCTTTTCATGCTCCACATATTTTTCACACGTTTACATGCTCTTCATATTTTACACAACTTCTCATGCTCTTCTTATTTTTTAAACCTTTTCTTGCTCTTCTTATTTTTCACACCGTTTCATGCTCTTCATATTTTTCACACCTTGTCATGCTTTTCAAATTTTTCACACCTTTTCATGCTCTTTGTATTTTTTAAACCTTTTCTTGCTCCTCATATTTTACACAACTTTTCATGCTCTTCATATTTTTTAAACCTTTTCTTGCTCTTCATATTTTACACACCGTTTCATGCTCTTCATATTTTTCACACCTTGTCATGCTTTTCAAATTTTTTACACCTTTTCATGCTCTTCGTATTTTTCAGGTTTTATCATTCTCTTCGTATTTTTCAGATCTTTTCATGCTCTTTGTATTTTTCACACGGTTTCATGCTCTTCGTATTTATCAGATGTTTTCATGATCTTCTTATTTTTCACACCGTTTCATGCTTTTCGTATTTATCAGAACTTTTCGTGATCTCCATATTTTTCAGAACTTTTCATGCTCTTCGCATTTTTCACACCGTTTCATGCACTTCATATTTTTCACACATTTTCATGTTATTCATATTTTTCACACTGTTTAATAATCTTCATATTTTTCACTTCTTTTCATGCTCTTCATATATTTCACACTGTTTCATGCTCTTCATATGTTCACACCATTACATGCTCCTCATATTTATCATAGTTTCATGCTCTTCAAATTTTTCACACCTTTACATGCTCCTCATATTTTTGACACCATTTCTTGCTCCTCGTATTTTTCAGAACTTTTCATGCTCTTCATATTTTTCACACCTTTACATGATCCTCATATTTTTGACACCTTTTCTTGCTCCTCATATTTTTCACACCGTTTCATGCTCTTCATATTTTTCACACCTTTTCCTGCTCTTCATATTTTTCATACCGTTTCATGCTCTTCATATTCTCACACTGTTTCATGCTCCTCATATTTTTCAGACCTTTTCATGGTCCTCGTATTTTTCAGACCTTTTCATGCTCCTCATAATTTTCAGACCTTGGCATGCTCCTCGTATTTTCCAGACCTTTTCATCCTCCTCATATTTTTCACACCTTTTCACGCTCTTCGTATTTTTCAGGCCTTTGCATGCTCCCTGTATTTTTCACACATTTTCATGCTCCTCGTATTTTTCAGAACTTTTCATGCTCCTCATATTTTGCACACCTTTTCATGCTCTTAGTATTTTTCAGACGTTTGCATGCTCTTCGTATTTTTCAGACCTTTTCATGCTCTTGATAGTTTTGAAACCTTTTCAGGCTCCACGTATTTTTCAGACCTTTTCATGCTCCTCGTATTTTTCACACATTTCCATGCTCCTCGTATTTTTCACACCTTTTCACGACCCTTGTATTTTTCAGACCTTTCCATGCTCCTCGTATTTTTCACACCGTTTCATGCTCTTCATATTTTCAGATAGTTTCATTCTCCTCATATTTTTCACACGTTTCATGCTCTTCATATTTTTCAGAAAGCTCTTTGTATTTTTCAGACTTTTTCATGTTCTTGGTAATTTTTCACATCTTTTAATGCTCTCTGAATTTTTCACAACTTTTCATGCTTTTCGTGATTTTTCACAACGTTTCATGCTCTTCATATTTTTCACACCGTTTGATGCGTTTGTACTTTTCACACTTTTTCATGCTCTTTGTATTTTTCACACATTTTAATGCTCTTCGTATATTTCACAACTTTTCATGCACTTCGTATGATTCACACCTTTTCATGCTCTTCATATTTTTCACACCGTTTCATGCTTTTCATATTTTTCACACCTTTTCATGCTCTTCATATTTTTCACACCATTTCATGCTCTTCATTTTTTTCACACTGTTTCATGCTCTTCGTATTTTTGACACTTTTTCATGCTCTTCGTATATTTCACACCTTTTCATGCTCTTTGTATATTTCACACCTCTTCATGCTCTTCATATTTTTCACACCGTTTCATGCTGTTCATATTGTTCACAACTTTTCAGGCTCCCCGTATTTTTCAGACCTTTTCATGCTCCTTGTGTTTTTCAGACCTTTTCATGCTCCTCGTATTTTTCAGACCTTTTCATCCTCCTCGTATTTATCAGACCTTTTCATGCTTCTCGTATTTTTCACATCTTTTCATGCTCCTCGTATTTTTCACACTTTTTCATGCTCCTCGTATTTTTCACACCTTTATATGCTGTTTGTATTTTTCACACCTTTTCATGCTCTTCCTGTTTTTCACACCTTTTCATGCTCTTCGTGTTTTTCACTCCTTTTAATGCTCTCCATATTTTTCAGGCCTTTTCATGCTCTTGATATTTTCCACACCTTTTCATGCTCTCCATGTTTTTCACACCGTTTCTTGCTCTTCGTGTTTTTCACACATTTCATGCTCCTATTTTTCACACTTTTCATGCTCTTCATATTTTTCACACCTTTTCATGCTCCTCGTATTTTTCACACTTTTTCATGCTCCTCATATTTTTCACACCTTTTCATGCTCCTCGTATTTTTCAGACCTTTTCATGCTCCTCGTATTTTTCAGACCTTGCCTGGTCCTCGTATTTTATAGACCTTTCCATGCTCTTACTATTTTTCAGACATCTTCATGCTCCTCTTATTTTTCAGACCTATTCATGCTCTTCGTATTTTTCAGAACTCTTCATGCTACTCGTATTTTTCAGAAATTTTCATGCTCTTCATACTGTTCACACGTTTTCATGCTCTTCGTATATTTCAGACCTTTTCAAATTCTTGATATTTTTCAGACCATTTCATGCTCCTCATATTTTCCACACCTTTTCATGCTCTTTGTAATATTTCACACCTGTTCATGCTCTTCGTATTTTTGACACCTTTTCATACTCCTCGTATTTTTCACACCTTTTCATGCTCCTCGTATTTTTCAGACCTTTTCATGCTCCCCGTATTTTTCAGACCTTTTTATGCTACTTCTATTTTTCAGACCTTTACATGCTCCTCGTATTTTTCACACCTTTTCATGCTCTTCGTGATTTTCACGCATTTTCATGGTTCTCGTATTTTTTACACCATTTCATGTTCCTCGTTTTTTTTCAGACCTTTTCATGCTCCTCGTATTTTTCACACATTTTCATGCTCCTCGTATTTTTCACACCTTTGCATGCTCTTCGTGATTTTCACACCTTTTCATGCTCTTTGTATTTTTCAGACCTTTTCATGCTCCGGGTATTTTTCAGAACTTTTCATGCTCTTCATATTTTTCAGAATTTTTCAACCTCCTCGTATTTTTCAGATCTTTTCATGCTCCTCAAATTTTTCAGACCTTTCAAGCTCCTCTTATTTTTCAGACCTTTTCATGCTCCTCATATTTTTCACACCTTTTCATGCTCTTCATATAGTTCACACCTTTTCATGCTCTTCATATT
This sequence comes from Dama dama, assembly GCF_033118175.1. Taxonomy (NCBI): domain Eukaryota; kingdom Metazoa; phylum Chordata; class Mammalia; order Artiodactyla; family Cervidae; genus Dama; species Dama dama. Next base: position 6,829,677 of record NC_083712.1, on the reverse strand, counting down.
GTTCAGAACTTTTCATGCTCCTCGTATTTTTCACAACTTCTCATGCTCCTCATATTGTTCACACCTTTTCATGCTCGTCATAATATTCACACATTTTCATGCTCTTCATATTTTTCACAACTTTTCATGCTCTTCATATTTTTCAGAACTTTTCATTCTCTTCATGCTCTTCGTATTTTCAGACCTATTCATGCTCCTCCTATTTTTCAGACCTTTTCATATTCTGCGTATTTTTCACACCTTTTCTTGCTCTTCATATTTTACACACCGTTTCATGCTCTTCATATTTTTCACACCATTTCATTAACCTTATATTATTCACACCTTTTCATGCTCTTCATATTTTACACACCATTTCAGGCTCTTCGTATGTTTCACACCTTTTCATGCACTTCGTATTTTTCACAAATTTTCATGCTCTTCGTATTTTTCACACCTTTTCAGGCTCTTCGAAATTTTTCACCCCTTTTCATGCTCTTCATATTTTTCACACCCTGTCGTGCTCTTCATATTTTTTACATCTTTTCATCCTCTTCATATTTGTCCCATCTTTTCATGTTCTTCGTAATTTTCAGAACTTTTCATGCTCTTCGTATTTTTCACACTATTTCATGCTCTTCGTATTTTTCAGACATTCTGATGCTTCGTATTTTTCACAGCGTTTCATGCACTTCGTATTTTTCACACCTTTTCATGCTCTTCATATTTTTCACACCTTTTCATGCTCTTCATATTTTTCACACCTTTTCATGCTCTTTTTATTTTTCACATCTTTTCATGGTCTTCGTAATTTTTCACAAATTTTCATGCACTTTGTAATTTTTCACACCTTTTCATGCTCTTCGTATTTTTCACACCTTTTCATGCTTTTCGTATTATTCACACCTTTTCATGCTCCTTGTATATTTTAGACCTTTTCATGCTCCTCGTATTATTCAAGCCTTTTCATGCTCCTCGTATATTTTAGACCTTTTCATGCTACTCGTATTTTTCAGACGTTTGCAAGCTCCTCGTATTTTTCAGACCTTTGCATGCTCCTCGTATTTTTCAGAACTTTTCACGCTCCTCGTGTTTTTCACAATTTCTCATGCTCCTCATATTGTTCACACCTTTTCATACTCCTCATATTATTCACAACTTTTTATGCTTCTGGTATTTTTCAGACCTTTTCATGCTCCTCCTATTTTTCAGAACTTTTCATTGTCCTTGTAAATCACAGCTTTTCATGCTCCTGGTATTTTTCACACCGTTTCATGCTCTTCATATTTTACACACCGTTTCATGCTCTTCATATTTTTCACACCTTGTCATGCTTTTCAAATTTTTCACACCTTTTCACGCTCTTCCTATTTTTTAAACCTTTTCTTGCTCCTCATATTTTACACAACTTTTCATGCTCTTCATATTTTTCAGAACTTTTCATTCTCTTCATGCTCTTCGTATTTTCAGACCTATTCATGCTCCTCCTATTTTTCAGACCTTTTCATGCTCTTCGTATTTTTCACTCCTCTTCATGCTCCTCGTATTTTTCAGACCTTTTCATGCTCCACATATTTTTCACACGTTTACATGCTCTTCATATTTTACACAACTTCTCATGCTCTTCTTATTTTTTAAACCTTTTCTTGCTCTTCTTATTTTTCACACCGTTTGATGCTCTTCATATTTTTCACACCTTGTCATGCTTTTCAAATTTTTCACACCTTTTCATGCTCTTCGTATTTTTTAAACCTTTTCTTGCTCTTCATATTTTACACAACTTTTCATGCTCTTCATATTTTTCAGAACTTTTCATTCTCTTCATGCTCTTCGTATTTTCAGACCTATTCATGCTCCTCCTTTTTTTCAGACCTTTTCATGCTCTTCGTATTTTTCACTCCTCTTCATGCTCCTCGTATTTTTCAAACCTTTTCATGCTCTTCATATTTTTCACACCATTTCATTAACCTCATATTATTCACAACTTTTCATGCTCTTCATATTTTACACACCGTTCAGGCTATTCATATGTTTCACACCTTTAATGCACTTCGTATTTTTCACAACTTTTCATGCTCTTCATATTTTTCACACCTTTTCAGGTTCTTCGAAATTTTTCACACCTTTTTATGCTCTTCATATTTTTCACACCTTTTCATCCTCTTCTCTTTTTTCACACCGTTTCATGCTCTACTTATTTTTCACACCTTGTCATGCACTTCATATTTTTTACATCTTTTCATGCTCTTCGTATTTGTCCCATGTTTTCAAGCTCTTCGTATATTTCAGACCTTTTCATGCTCTTCGTATTTTTCACACTTTTTCATGCTCCTCATATTTTTCACACCTTTTCATGCTCTTCGTATTTTTCACACCTTTTCATGCTCTTCCTGTTTTTCACTCCTTTTAATGCTCTTCATATTTTTCAGGTCTTTTCACGCTCTTGATATTTTTCACACCTTTTCATGCTCTCTGTGTTTTTCACACCTTTTCTTCCTCTTCGTGTTTTTCACACGTTTTCATGCTCCTCATATTTTTCACACCATTTCATGCTCTTCATATTTTCACACCGTTTCATGCTAGTCATATTTTTGACACCTTTTCATGCTCCTAATATTTTTCAGACCTTTTAATGCTCCTCGTGTTTTTCAGACGTATTCACGATCCTCGTATTTTTCAGACATTCTGGCCCCTCGTATTTTACAGACCTTTTCATGCTCCTCATATTTTCAGACCGTTTCATGCTCCTCATATTTTTCAAACCGTTTCATGCTCCTCATATTTATCACACCGTTTCGTGCTCCTTGTGTTTTACAGATATTTTCATGCTTCTCGTATTTTTCAGAACTTTTCATGCTCCTCGTGTTTTTCAGACCTTTTCATGCTCCTCGTATTTTTCACACATTTTCATACTCCTCGTATTTTTCACACCTTATCACGCTCATCATATTTTTCAGACATTAAGGCCCCTCGTATTTTTCAGACCTTTCCATGCTCATCGTATTTTTCATACCTTTTCATGATCCTCATATTTTTCACACCTTTTAATGCTCTTAATATTTTTCAGGCCGTTTCATGCTCCTCATATTTTTCACACCTTTTCATGCTCTTCATATTTTTCACACCGTTTCATGCTCTTCATGTTTCCACACTGTTTCATGCTCCTCATATTTTTCAGATATTTTCATGCTCCTCGTATTTTCCAGACCTTTTCATGTTCCTCGTAATTTTTCACAACTTTTCATGCTCCTTGTAGTTTTCAGACCTTTTCATGCTCCTCATATTTCTCACACCTTTCATGTTCTTCATATTTTTCACACCATTTCATGCTCTTTATATTTTCACACTGTTTCATGCTCCTCATATTTTTGACACCTTTTCATGCTCCTCTTATTTTTCAGACCTTTTCATGCTAGTCGTATTTTTCAGACCTTTTCATGCTCCCCGTATTTTTCATACCTTTTTTGGTCCTCGTATTTTTCAGAACGATTCATGCTTCTCGTATTTTTCACACCTTTTCTTGTTCCTCGTATTTTTCAGACCTTTTCATGCTCCTCGTATTTTTCAGACCTTTTTTTGCTCCTCGTATTTTTACACCTTTTCATGCTCCTTGTATTTTTCAGCCCGTTTCATGCTCCTCGTATTTTTCAGAACTTTTCATGCTCCTCGTATTTTACAGAGCTTTTCATGCTCCTCTTATTTTTCAGAATTTTTCGTGCTCCTCGTATTTTCAGACCTTTTCGTCCTCCTCGAATTTTTCACACCTTTTCTTGCTCCTCGTATTTTTCACACCTTTTCATGCTCCTCATGTTTTCCACACCTTTCATGCTCTTCATATTTTTCACAGCGTTTCATGCTCTTCATATTTTCACACCGTTTCATCCTCCTCATATTTTTGAGACGTTTTCATGCTCCTCATGTTTTTCACACATTTTCATGCTCCTCGTATTTTCCAGACCTTTTCATGCTCCTCGTATTTTACAGAGCTTTTCATGCTCCTCGTATTTTTCAGAACTTTTGGTGTTCCTCGTATTTTCAGACCTTTTCGTGCTCCTCGAATTTTTCACACCTTTTCATGCTCCTCATGTTTTCCACACCTTTCTTGCTCTTCATATTTTTCACAGCGTTTCATGCTCTTCATATTTTCACACCGTTTCATCCTCCTCATATTTTTGAGACGTTTTCATGCTCCTCATGTTTTTCACACATTTTCATGCTCCTCGTATTTTCCATACTTTTTCATGCTCCTCGTATTTTTCAGACCTTTTCATGTTCCTCGTATTTTTGACATCTTTTCATGCTCCTCGTAATTTTCAGACCATTTCATGCTCCTCATATTTTTCAGACCTTTTCATTCTCCTAGTATTTTTCCGATCTTTTCATGCTCCTTGTACTTTTCAGACCTTTTCATTCTCCTCATATTTCTCACACCTTTCATGCTCTTCATGTTTTTCACACAGTTTCATGCTCATGATATTTTCACACCGTTTCATGCTCCTCATATTTTTGATAACTTTTCATGCTCCTCTTATTTTTCACACCTTTTCATGCTCTTCCTGTTTTTCACACCTTTTCATGCTCTTCGTGTTTTTCACTCCTTTTAATGCTCTTCATATCTTTCAGGCCTTTTCACGCTCTTGATATTTTTCTCACCTTTTCATGCTCTCCGTGTTTTTCACAACTTTTCTTGCTCTTCGTGTTTTCCACACCTTTTCATGCTCCTCATATTTCTTCACACCATTTCATGCTCTTCATATTTTCACAGCATTTCATGCTAGTCATATTTTTGACACCTTTTCATGCTCCTCATATTTTTCAGACCTTTTCATGCTCCTCGTGTTTTTCAGACTTTTTCACGCTCCTCATATTTTTCAGACATTCAGGCCCCTCATATTTTTCAGACATTTTCATGGTCCTCGTATTTTTCAGACCTTTTCATGCTCCCTGTATTTTTCATACCTTTCATGCTCCTCGTATTTTTCAGACCTTTTCATGCTCCCTGTATTTTTCATACCTTTCATGGTCTTCGTATTTTTCAGACCTTTTCATGCTCCTCGTGTTTTTCAGACCTTTTCACGCTCCTCGTATTTTTCAGACATTTAGGCACCTCGTGTTTTTCAGACATTTTCATGCTCCTCGTGTTTTTCAGAACTTTTCATGCTCCTCGTATTTTTCACACATTTTCATATTCCTCCTATTTTTCACACCTTTTCACGCTCCTCGTATTTTTCAGACATTAAGGCCCCTCGTATTTTTCAGACCTTTTCATGCTCCTCGTATTTTTCACACCTTTTCATGCTCCTCATATTGTTCACAACTTTTCATGCTCTTCATATTTTTCACATCGTTTCATGCTCCTCATATTTTTCATACCGTTTCATGCTCCTCATATTTTTCACATCTTTTTATGTTCGTCATATATTTGATACGATTTAAAGCTCTTCATATTTTTCATACCATTTCATGCTCTTCATATTTTCACAACGTTTCATGCTCCTCATATTTTTCAGACCGTTTCATGTTCCTCATATATTTCACACCTTTTCATGCTTCTCATATTTTTGACACCTTTTCATGATCCTCGTCTTTTTCAGACCATTTCATGCTTCTCGTATTTTTCACACCTTTTCATGCTCCTCGTATTTTTCACAACTTTTCATGCTCTTGTGTTTTTCACACCTTTTCATGCTCCTCGCATTTTTCAGACCTTTTCATGCTCCTTGTAATTTTCAGACCTTTTCATGCTCCTCGTATTATATAGACCTTTTCATGCTCCGAGTATTTTTCAGACCTTTTCATGCTCCTCGTATTTTTCAGACCTTTTTTTGCTCCTCGTATTTTTACACCTTTTCATGCTCCTTGTATTTTTCAGACCGTTTCATGCTCCTCGTATTTTTCAGACCTTTTCATGCTCCTCGTATTTTACAGAGCTTTTCATGCTCCTCGTATTTTTCAGAACTTTTCGTGCTCCTCGTATTTTCAGACCTTTTCATGCTCCTCGAATTTTTCACACCTTTTCTTGCTCCTCGTATTTTCCACACCTTTCATGCTCTTCATATTTTTCACAGCGTTTCATGCTCTTCATATGTTCACACCATTTCATCCTCCTCATATTTTTGAGACGTTTTCATGCTCCTCATGTTTTTCACACATTTTCATGCTCCTCGTATTTTCCAGACCTTTTCATGCTCCTCGTATTTTCCAGACCTATTCATGCTCCCCGTATTTTTCAGACCTTTTCATTTTCCTCGTATTTTTGACATCTTTTCATGCTCCTCGTAATTTTCAGACCATTTCATGCTCCTCATATTTTTCAGACCTTTTCATTCTCCTAGTATTTTTCCGATCTTTTCCTGCTCCTTGTACTTTTCAGACCTTTTCATGCTCCTCATATTTCTCACACCTTTCATTCTCTTCATATTTTTCACACGGTTTCATGCTCATGATATTTTCACACCGTTTCATGCTCCTCATATTTTTGATAACATTTCATGCTCCTCTTATTTTTCACACCTTTTCATGCTTCCCGTATTTTCCAGACCTTTTCATGCTCCTCGTATTTTTCAGACATTTACATGCTCCTCGTATTTTTCAGACCTTTTCATGCTCCTCGTATTTTTTACACATTTTCATATTCCTCCTATTTTTCACACCTTTTCACGCTCCTTGTATTTTTCAGACATTAAGGCCCCTCGTACTTTTCACACCTTTTCATGCTCCTCGTATTTTTCACACCTTTTCATGCTCCTCATATTGTTCACACCTTTTCTTGCTCTTCATATTTTTCACATCTTTTAATGCTCCTCATATTTTTCATACCTTTTCATGCTCCTCGTATTTTTCAGACCTTTTCATGCTCCCTGTAGTTTTCATACCTTTCATGGTCCTCGTATTTTTCAGACCGTTTCATGCTTCTCATATTTTTCACACCTTTTCATGCTCTTCCTGTTTTTCACACCTTTTCATGCTCTTCGTGTTTTTCACTCCTTTTAATGCTCTTCATATTTTTCAGGACTTTTCACGCTCTTGATATTTTTCTCACCTTTTCATGCTCTCCGTGTTTCTCACACCTTTTCTTGCTCTTCGTGTTTTCCACACCTTTTCCTGCTCCTCATATTTCTTCACACCATTTCATGCTCTTCATATTTTCACAGCATTTCATTCTAGTCATATTTTTGACACCTTTTCATGCTCCTCATATTTTTCAGACCTTTTCATGCTCCTCGTGTTTTTCAGACCTTTTCACGCTCCTCATATTTTTCAGACATTCAGGCCCCTTGTATTTTTCAGACATTTTCATGCTCCTCGTGTTTTTCAGACCTTTTCACGCTCCTCGTATTTTTCAGACATTCAGGCCCCTCGTATTTTTCAGAACTTTTCATGGTCCTCGTATTTTTCAGAACTTTTCATGCTCCTCGTATTTTTCACACATTTTCATATTCCTCGTATTTTTCACACCTTTTCACGCTCCTCGTATTTTTCAGACATTAAGGCCCCTCGTATTTTTCAGACCTTTTCATGCTCCTCGTATTTTTCACACCTTTTCATGCTCCTCATATTGTTCACAACTTTTCATGCTCTTCATATTTTTCACATCTTTTCATGCTCCTCATATTTTTCATACCGTTTCATGATCCTCATATATTTCACACCTTTTCATGCTTCTCATATTTTTGACACCTTTTCATGATCCTTGTATTTTTCAGACTGTTTCATGCTTCTCATATTTTTCACACCTTTTCATGCTCCTCGTATTTTTCACAACTTTTCATGCTCCTCGTATTTTTCATACCTTTTCATGATCCTCATATTTTTCACACCTTTTAATGCTCTTCATATTTTTCAGGCCGTTTCATGCTCCTCATATTTTTCACACCTTTTCATGCTCTTCATATTTTTCACACCGTTTCATGCTCTTCATGTTTCCATACTGTTTCATGCTCCTCATATTTTTCAGATATTTTCATGCTCCTCGTATTTTCCAGACCTTTTCATGCTCCTCGTACTTTTCACAACTTTTCATGCTCCTTGTACTTTTCAGACCTTTTCATGCTCCTCATATTTCTCACACGTTTCATGCTCTTCATATTTTTCACACCGTTTCAAGCTCCTTATATTTTCACACCGTTTCATGCTCCTCATATTTTTGATACCTTTTCATACTCCTCTTATTTTTCAGACCTTTTCATGCTCCTCATATTTTTCAGACCTTTTCATGCTCCCCGTATTTTTCATACCTTTCATGGTCCTCGTATTTTTCAGAACAATTCATGCTTCTCGTATTTTTCACACCTTTTCATGCTCCTCGTATTTTTCAGACCTTTTCATGCTCCCCGTATTTTTCATACCTTTCATGGTCCTCGTATTTTACAGAACGATTCATGCTCCCCGTATTTTTCATACCTTTTATGGTCCTCGTATTTTTCAGACCTTTTCATGCTCCTCGTATTTTTCACACCTTTTCATGTTCCTCGTATTTTTCACACCTTTTCATGCTCCTCATATTTCACAACTTTTCATGCTCTTCATATTTTTTACATATTTTCATGCTCCTCATTTTTTTCATAGCATTTCATGCTCCTCATATTTTTCACATCTTTTCATGGTCCTCATATTTTTGACACGTTTTAAACGTCTTCATATTTTCACACCGTTTCATGCTCCTCACGTTTTTTAGACCTTTTCATGCTCCTCATATTTTTCAGACCTTTATATGCTCCTCGTATTTTTCACACCTTTTCATGCTTCTAGTATTTTACAGAGCTTTTCATGATCCTTGTATTTTTCACACCTTTTCATGCTCTTTGTATTTTTCACACCTTTTCATGCTACTCGTATTTTTCAGACCTTTTCATGCTCCCCATATTTTCAGACCTTTTCATGCTCCTACTATTTTTCACACCTTTTTATGCTACTCGTATTTTTCACACCTTTTCATGCTCCTCGTATTTTTCAGACATTTTCATGCTCCTCGTATTTTTCAGACCTTTTCATGCTCCTCGTATTTTTCACACCTTTTCATGCTCCTCGTATTTTTCAGACCTTTTCATGCTACTACTATTTTTCACACCTTTTCATGCTCCTCACATTTTCACACATTTTCATGCTCTTTGTATTTTTCAGACATTTTCATGCTGTTGGTAATTTTTCACACCTTTTCATGCTCTTCATATATTTCACACCTTTTCATGCTCTTCGTATTTTTCACACCTTTTCATGCTCTTCATATTTTTCACACCGTTTCATGCTCTTCATATTTTTCACACCTTTTCATGCTCTTCATATTTTTCACACGTTTCATGCTTTTCATATTTTTTCACACAGTTTCATGCTTTTCATATTTTTCACACAGTTTCATGCTCTTCATATTTTTCACACCTTTTCATGCTCTTCATATTTTTCACTCCGTTCTATGCTCCTCATATTTTCACATCGTTTCATGCTCCTCATATTTTTACACCGTTTCATGCTCTTCATCTTTTTCACACCATATCATGCTCTTCGTATTTTTCACACCTTTTCATGCTCTTTATATATTTTACAACTTTTCATGCACTTCGTATGTTTCACACCTTATCATGCTTCTCATATTATTCACACCTTTTCATGCTCATCATATTTTTCACATCTTTTATTGCTCTTCATATTTTTCAGACCTTTTCATGCTCCTCATATTTTTCACACCGTTTCATGCTCCTCATATTTTCACACCGTTTCATGTCTTCATATTTTTCACACCATTTCATGCTTTTCGTATTTTTCACACCTTTTCATGCTCTTTGTATATTTCACACCTTTTCATGCACTTCGTATGTTTCACACCTTATCATGCTCCTCATATTATTCACACCTGTTCATGCTCCTCGTGTTTTTCAGAACTTTTCATGCTCCTCATATTTTTCAGACCTTTTCATGCTCCTCGTATTTTTCACACCTTTCATGCTCCTCGTATTTTTTAGACTTTGTCATGCTCCTCGTATTTTTCACACCTTTTCATGCTCCTTGTATTTTTCACACCTTTTCATGCTCCTTGTATTTTTCAGACCTTTTCATGCTCTTCGTATTTTTCAAAACATTTTATGCTTTCGCATTTTTCACACCGTTTCATGCTCTGCATATTTTTCACACCTTTTCATGCACTTCGTATTTTTCAAACCTTTTCATGCTCTTTGTATTTTTCACAACTTTTCATTCTTTTCATAATTTTGCACACCTTTTCATGGTCTTCATATATTTCACACCAGTCATGCTCTTCGTATTTTTCACACTTTTTCAAGCTCTTCATACTTTTCAAACCGTTTCATGCTCTTCATATTTTTCACATCTTTTCATGCTCTTCATATTTTTCACACCGTTTCATGCTCTTCATATTTTTCACACCTTTTCATGGTCTTCATTTTTACACCGTCTCATGCTCCTCATATTTTTCACACGTTTCATGCTCTTCATATTTTTACACCGTTTCATGCTCTTCATATTTTTCACACGTTTTCATGCTTTTCATATTTTTCACACCTTTTCATGCTCTTCATATTTTTCACACGTTTTCATGCTTTTCATATTTTTCACACCGTTTCATGCTCTTCATATTTTTCACACAGTTTCATGCTCTTCATATTTTTCACACCTTTTCATGCTTTTCGTACTTTTTCACTCCTTTTCATGCTCTTCATATATTTCACACCTTTTCATGCTCTTCGTTTATTTCACACCGTTTCATATTCTTCATATTTTTCACACAGTTTCATGCTCTTCATAATTTTCACACCTTTTCTTGCTCTTCATATTTTTCACTCCGTTCTATGCTCCTCATATTTTCAGACCTTTTCATGCTCCTCATATTTTCACACCGTTTCATGCTCTTTGTATTTTTCACACATTTTCATGCTCTTTGTATTTTTCAGACATTTTCATGCTCTTGGTAATTTTTCACACCTTTTCATGCTTTTCGTAATTTTTCACACCTTTTCATGCTCTTCATATATTTCACACCTTTTCTTGCTCTTCGTATTTTTCACACCTTTTCATGCTCTTCATATTTTTCACACCGTTTCATGCTCTTCAGATTTTTCACACCTTTTCATGCTCTTCATATTTTTCACACCTTTTCATGCTCTTCATATTTTTCACACCGTTTCATGCTCTTCATATTTTTCACACCGTTTCATGCTCTTCATAATTTTCACACCTTTTCATGCTCTTTGTATATTTCACACCGTTTCATGCTCTTCATATTTTTCACACAGTTTCATGCTCTTCATAATTTTCACACCTTTTCATGCTCTTCGTATTTTTCACACCTTTTCATGATCTTTGTATATTTCACACCTTTTCATGCTCTTCGTTTTTTTCACACCGTTTCATATTCTTCATATTTTTCACACAGTTTCATGCTCTTCATATTTTCACACCTTTTCATGCTCTTTATATTTTTCACACTTTTTCATGCTCTTCATGTTTTTCACACAGTTTCATGCTTTTCATATTTTTCACACCGTTTCATGCTCTTCATATTTTTCAAACCATTTCATGCTCTTCGTATTTTTCACACCTTTTCATGATCTTTGTATATTTCACACCTTTTCATGCTCTTCGTTTTTTTCACACTGTTTCATATTCTTCATATTTTTCACACAGTTTCATGCCATTCATAATTTTCACACCTTTTCTTGCTCTTCATATTTTTCACTCCGTTCTATGCTCCTCATATTTTCAGACCTTTTCATGCTCCTCATTTTTTCACACCGTTTCATGCTCTTTGTATTTTTCACACATTTTCATGCTCTTTGTATTTTTCAGACATTTTCATGCTCCTCGTGTTTTTCAGAACTTTTCATGCTCCTCGTATTTTTCACACATTTTCATATTCCTCCTATTTTTCACACCTTTTCACGCTCCTCGTATTTTTCACACCTTTTCATGCTCTTCATATATTTCACACCTTTTCTTACTCTTCATATTTTTCACTCCGTTCTATGCTCCTCATATTTTCAGACCTTTTCATGCTCCTCATTTTTTCACACCGTTTCATGCTCTTTGTATTTTTCACACCTTTTCTTGCTCTTCGTATTTTTCACACCGTTTCATGCTCTTCAGATTTTTCACACCTTTTCATGCTCTTCATATTTTTCACACCGTTTCATGCTCTTCATATTTTTCACACAGTTTCATGCTCTTCATATTTTTCACACCTTTTCATGCTCTTCATATTTTTCACACAGTTTCATGCTTTTCATATTTTTCACACCTTTTCATGCTTTTCATATTTTTCACACAGTTTCATGCTTTTCATATTTTTCACACCTTTTCATGCTCTTCGTATTTTTCCCACCTTTTCATGCTCTTCATATTTTTCAAACCTTTTCAGTCTTTTTGAATTTTTCATACATTTTCATGGTCTTTGTGTTTTTCACACATTTTCATGCTCTTCATATTTTTCACACCGTTTCATGCTCTTCATATTTTTCACACAGTTTCATGCTCTTCATATTTTTCACACCTTTTCATGCTTTTCATATTTTTCACACAGTTTCATGCTTTTCATATTTTTCACACCTTTTCATGCTCTTCGTATTTTTCCCACCTTTTCATGCTCTTCATATTTTTCAAACCTTTTCATGCTTTTTGAATTTTTCATACATTTTCATGGTCTTCGTGTTTTTCACACATTTTCATGCTCTTCGTATTTTTTACACTTTTTCATGGTCCTCATATTTTTCAAACCTTTTCATGCTCATCATAGTTTTCACACCTTTTCATGGTCCTCGTATATTTCAGACCTTTTCGTGCTCCTCGGATTTTTCACACCTTTTCATGCTCTTCGAATTTTTCACACATTTTCATGCACTTCGTTTTATCCACAACTTTTCATGCTGCTAGTGTTTTTCACACCATTTCATGCTCTTCATATTTTTCAGACCGTTTCTTGCTCCTCATATTTATCACACCTTTCTATGCTCTTCATAATTTTCACACCGTTTCATGCTCTTCATTTTTTCACACCTTTTCAGGCTCCTCATATTTTTGAGACCTTTTCATGCTCTTCGTATTTTTCACACTTTTTAATGCTCCTCCTGTTTTCCAGACCTTTTCATGCTCCTCGTATTTTTCAGACCTTTTCATGCTCCTCGTATTTTTGACACCTTTTCATGGTCCTCATATTTTTCAGACCTTTTCATGCTCCTCATATTTTTCAGACCTTTTCATTCTCCTAGAATTTTTCAGATCTTTTCATGCTCCTAGTATTTTTCAGACCTTTTCATGGTCCTCATATATTTCAGACTCTTCGTACTCCTCGGATTTTTCACACCTTTTCATGCTCCTCGTATTTTTCCACACATTTTCATGCTCTTCGTGTTTTTCACACCTATTCATGCTCCTCGTGTTTTTCACACCTTTTCATGCTCCTCATATTTTTCAAACCTTTCCATGCTCCTCGTGTTTTCCAGACCTTTTCATGCTCCTCGGATTTTTCACACCTTTTCATGCTCCTCGTTTTTTTCACACATGTTCATGCTCTTCGTGTTTTTCACACCTATTCATGCTCCTCGTGTTTTTCACACCTTTTCATGCTCCTCGTATTTTTCACACCTTTTCATGCTCTTCGTATTTTTCAACCCTTTTCATGCTCTTTGAATTTTTCATACAATTTCATGCTCTTCGTGTTTTTCACACATTTTCATGCTCTTCGTGTTTTTCACACATTTTCATGCTCTTCGTGTTTTTTACACTCTTTCATGGTCCTCATATTTTTCAAACCTTTTCGTGCTCTTAGTATTTTTCACACCTTTTCATGGTCCTCGTATATTTCAGACCTTTTCGGGCTCCTCGCATTTTTCACACCTTTTCATGCTCTTCGAATTTTTCACACATTTTCATGCACTTCGTTTTATCCACAACTTTTCATGCTGCTCGTGTTTTTCACATCATTTCATGCTCTTCCTATTTTTCAGACTGTTTCATGCTCCTCCTATTTATCACACCTTTCCATGCTCTTCATAATTTTCACACCGTTTCATGCTCTTCATATTTTCACACCTTTTCATGCTCTTCATATTTTCACACCGTTTCATGCTCTTCATATTTTTCAGAACTTTTCATGCTCCTTGTATTTTGCCCACCGTTTCACGTACTTCGTGTTTTCACACCATTTCAAGCCCTTTGTATTTTTCACACCTTTTCGTGCTCTTCATATTATTCACACCTTTTCATGCTCCAAGTAATTTTTAGACCTTTTCATGCTCCTCGTGTTTTTCAGAACTTTTCATGCTCCTCGTATTTTTCAGACCTTTTCATGCTCCTCGTACTTTTTAGACCTTTACATGCTCTTTGTATTTTTCACACATTTTCATGCTCTTTGTATTTTTCAGACATTTTCATGCTCTTGGTAATTTTTCACACCTTTTCATGCTCTTCATATTTTCACACCGTTTCATGCTCTTCATATTTTCACACCGTTTCATGCTCTTCATATTTTCACACCGTTTCATGCTCTTCATATTTTCACACCGTTTCATGCTCTTCATATTTTTCACCCCGTTTCATGCTCTTCATATTTTTCAAACCGTTTCATGCTCTTCGTATTTTTCACACCTTTTCATGATCTTTGTATATTTCACACCTTTTCATGCTCTTCGTTTTTTTCACACCGTTTCATGTTCTTCATATTTTTCACACAGTTTCATGCTCTTCATATTTTCACACCTTTTCATGCTCTTCATATTTTTCACACTTTTTCATGCTTTTCATATTTTTCATACAGTTTCATGCTCTTCATAATTTTCACACCTTTTCTTGCTCTTCATATATTTCACTCCGTTCTATGCTCCTCATATTTTCAGACCTTTTCATGCTCCTCATTTTTTCACACAGTTTCATGCTCTTTGTATTTTTCACACATTTTCATGCTCTTTGTATTTTTCAGACATTTTCATGCTCTTGGTAATTTTTCACACCTTTTCATGCTTTTCGTAATTTTTCACACCTTTTCATGCTCTTCATGTATTTCACACCTTTTCTTGCTCTTCGTATTTTTCACACCGTTTCATGCTCTTCAGATTTTTCACACCTTTTCATGCTCTTCATATTTTTCACACCTTTTCATGCTCTTCATATTTTTCACACAGTTTCATGCTCTTCATATTTTTCACACCTTTTCATGCTCTTCATATTTTTCACACCTTTTCATGCTTTTCATATTTTTCACACAGTTTCATGCTTTTCATATTTTTCACACCTTTTCATGCTCTTCGTATTTTTCCCACCTTTTCATGCTCTTCATATTTTTCAAACCTTTTCATGCTTTTTGAATTTTTCATACATTTTCATGGTCTTCGTGTTTTTCACACATTTTCATGCTCCTCGTATTTTTCACACCTTTTCATGCTCCTCGTATTTTTCAGCCCTTTTCATGCTCCTACTATTGTTCACACCTTTTCATGCTCTTCGTATTTTTCGCACACTTTCTTTCTCATCGTATTTTTCACACCTTTTCATGCTCCTTGTATTTTTCACACCTTTTTATGCTCTTCGTATTTTTCACACCTTTTCATGCTCCTCGTATTTTTCAGACCTTTTCATGCTTCTCGTATTTTTCACACCTTGTCATGCTACTCGTATTTTTTAGAACTTTACATGGTCGTCGTATATTTCAGACCTTTTCGTGCTTCTCGGATTTTTCACATCTTTTCATGCTACTCGTATTTTTCAGACCTTTTCATGCTCCTACTATTGTTCACACCTTTTCGTGCTCCTCGTATTTTTCACACCTTTTCGTGCTCCTCGTATTTTTCACACCTTTTCATGCTCCTCGTATTTATCACACCGTTTCATACTCCTCATATTTTTCACACCTTTTCATGCTCCTCGTATTTTTCAAACCTTTTCATGCTCCTCGTTTTTTTCAGACATTTTCATGCTCCTTGTATTGTTCACACCTTTTCATGCTCCTCGTATTTTTCACACCTATTAATGCTCCTTGTATTTTTCAGACCTTTTCATGCTCTTTGTATTTTTCACAGCATTTCATGCTTTCACATATTTCACACCGCTTCATGCTCCTCCTATTTATCAGATCATTTCATGCTCCTCACATTTTTGACACCTTTTGAAGCCTTTCATATTTTTCACACCTTTCAGGCTCTTCATGTTTTGGAACACCGTTTCATGCTCCTCCTATTTTTCAGACCATTTCATGCTCCTTATATTTTTGACACCTTTTAAGCTCTTCATATTTTTCACACCTTTTCAGGCTCTTCTTGTTTTTCAACACTGCTTCATGCTTCTCCTATTTTTTAGACTGTTTCATGCTCCTCATATTTTTGACAACTTTTGAAGCCTTTCATATTTTTCATACCTTTCATCCTCTTCATGTTTTTGAACACCGTTTCATGCTCCTCCTATTTTTCAGACCATTTCATGCTCCTCATATTTTTGACACCTTTTAAGCTCTTCATATTTTTCACAGATTTTCACGCTCTTCAAGTTTTTGAACACCGCTTCATGCTACTACTATTTTTCAGACCATTTCATGCTCCTCATATTTTTGACACCTTTTAAAGCTCTTAATATTTTTTACACCTTTTCAGGCTCTTCATGATTTTCACACCTTTTCGTGCTCTTCATGTTTTGAACACCGTTTCATGCTCCTCCTATTTTTCAGACCATTTCATGCTCCTCATATTTTTGAAACCTTTTAAGCTCTTCATATTTTTCACAGATTTTCAGGCTCTTCAAGTTTTTGAACACCGTTTCATGCTCCTCCTATTTTTCAGAACATTTCATGCTCCTCACATTTTTGACACCTTTTGAAGCTCTTCATGTATTTCAAACCTTTTCAGGTTCTTCTTGTTTTTGAACAAAGCTTCATGCTCCTCCTATTTTTCAGACCGTTTCAAGCTCCTCATATTTTTGACACCTTTTGAATCTCTTCATATTTTTCACACCTTTTCAGGCTCTTCATGTTTTTCAACACCGCTTCATTCTCCTCCTATTTTTCAGACCGTTTCATGCTCCTCATATTTTTGACACCTTTTGAAGCTCATCATATTTTTAACACCTTTTCAGGCTCTTCATGTTTTTCCACACCGCTTCATGCTCCTCTTATTTTTCAGACCGTTTCATTCTCCTCATATTTTTGACACCTTTTGAAGCTCTTCATATATTTCACACCTTTTCAGGCTCTTCAAGTTTTTCAACCCCACTTCATGCTCCTCCTATTTTTTAGACCGTTTCATGCTCATCTCATTTTTGACACCTTTTGAAGCTCTTCATATTTTTCACACCTTTTGAAGCACTTCATATTTTTCACACGTTTTCAGGCTCTTCATGTTTTTCAACACTGCTTCATGCTCCTCCTATTTTTCAGACTGTTTCATGCTCATCATATTTTTCACAACTTTTGAAGCTCTTCATATTTTTCACACCTTTTCAGGCTCTTCATGTTTTGAACACCGCTTCATGCTCCTCCTATTTTTCAGACCATTTCATGCTCCTCATATTTTTGACACCTTTTGAAGCTCTTCATGTTTTTCACATCTTTTCAGGCTCTTCATGTTTTTGAACATCGCTTCATGCTCCTCGTATTTTTCAGACCGTTTCATCCTCCTCATGTATTTCACACCATTTGAAGCTCTTCATATTTTTCACAGCTTTTAAGGCTCTTCATGTTTTTCAACATTGTTTCATGCTCCTCCTGTTTTTCAGACCGTTTCAATTTCCTCATATTATTGACACCTTTTGAAGGTGCTCGTATTTTTCACACCTTTTGAAGCTGTTCATATATTTCACACCTTTTCAAACACTTCATGTTTTTCAACACCACCTCATGCTCCTCCTATTTTTCAGACCGTTTCATGCTCCTCATATTTTTGACACCTTTTGAAGCTCATCATATTTTTAACACCTTTTCAGGCTCTTCATGTTTTTCAACACCGCTTCATGCCCCTCATATTTTTCAGACCATTTCATGCTTCTCATATTGCAGACACCTTTTAAGCTCTTCATATGTTTCACAGCTTTTCAGGCTCTTCATGATTTTGAACAGCGTTTCATGCTTCTCATATTTTTCAGAACGTTTCATGCTACTCCTGTTTTTGATACGTTTTGAAGCTCTTCATGTTTTTCAAACCGTTTCATGCTCTTCATATTTTTCAACACCTCCTCATGCTCCTCCTATTTTTCAGACTGTTTCATGCTCCTCATATTTTTGACACCTTTTGAAGCTCTTCATATTTTTAACGCCTTTTAAGGCTCTTCTTGTTTTTCAAGACCGCTTCATCCTCCTCCTATTTTTCAGACCGTTTCATGCTCCTCATATTTTTGAAACCTTTTGAAGCTCTTCATATTTTTAACGACTTTTAAGGCTCTTCTTGTTTTTCATCACCGCTTCATGCTCCTCCTATTTTTCAGACCGTTTCATGCTCCTCATATTTTTGACACCTTTTGAAGCTCATCATATTTTTAACACCTTTTCAGGCTCTTCATGTTTTTCAACACCGCTTCATGCTCCTCCTATTTTCAGACTGTTTCATGCTCCTCATATTTTTGACACGTTTTGAAGCCTTTCATGATTTTCACACCTTTCAGCTCTTCATATTTTTGAACACCTTTTCATGCTCCTCCTATTTTTCAGACCATTTCATGCTCCTCATATTTTTGACACCTTTTAAGCTCTTCATATTTTTCCAACGTTTTCAGGCTCTTCAGGTTTTTGAACACCGCTTCATGCTCCTCCTATTTTTCACATCATTTCATGCTCCTCATATTTTTGAAACCTTTTAAGCTTTCATATTTTTAACACATTTTCAGGCTCTTCAAGTTTTTGAACACCGCTTCATGCTACTCCTATTTGTGACAACTTTTGAAGCTCGTCATATTTTTCAATCCTTTTCATGCTCTTCATGTTTTTCAACACCGTTTCATGCTCCTCCTATTTTTCAGAGCGCTTCATGCTCCTCATATTTTTGACACCTTTTGAAGTTCTTCATATTTTTCACACCTTTTCAGGCTCTTCATGTTTTTCAACACCATTTCATGCTCCTCCTATTTGTCAGACTGTTTCATGCTCCTCCTATTTTTGACACATTTTTGAAGCTCTTGATATTTTTCACACGTTTTCAGGCTCTTCATGATTTTCAACACCGTTTCATGCTCCTCCTATTTTCAGACCGTTTCATGCTCCTCATATTTTTCACACCTTTTGAAGCTCTTCATATTTTTCAAACCTTTTGAAGCTCTTCATATTTTTCAAAGCTTTTCAGTCCCTTCATGGTTTTCAACACCACTTCATGCTACTCCTATATTTCAGATCGTTTCATGCTCCTCATATTTTTGACACCTTTTGAAGCTCTTCATATTTTTCACACCTTTTCATGCTCTTCATGTTTTCAACACCGTTTCATGCTCCTCCTATTTTTCAGACCGTTTCATGCTCCTCATATTTTCACACCTGTGAAGCTCTTCATATTTTTCACACCTTTACAGGCTCTTCATGTTTCTGAACACCATTTCATGCTCCTCCTATTTTTCACACCGTTTCATGCTCCTCATATATTTCACACCTTTAGAAGCTCTTCATATATTTCACACCTTTTCAGGCTCTTCATGTTTTTGAACACCGCTTCATGCTCCTCCTATTTTTAAGATCGTTTCATGATCCTCATATTTTGACACCTTTTGAAGGTCTTCATATTTTTCACACACTTTCAGGCTCTTCAAGTTTTTGAACAACGCTACATGCTACTCCTATTTTTGACACCTTTTGAAGCTTTTCATATTTTTCAATCCTTTTCATGCTCTTCATGTTTTTCAACACTGTTTCATGCTCCTCCTATTTTTCAGACTGTTTCATGCTCCTCATATTTTTGACATCTTTTGAAGCTCTTCATATTTTTCAAACCTTAAAGCTGTTCATATTTTTCACACCTTTTCGGGCTTTTCATGTTTTTCAACACCGATTCATGCTCCTCCTATTTTTCAGACCGCTTCATGCTCCTCATATTTTTGACACCTTTTAAGCTCTTCAGAATTTTCACACTTTTTCATGCTTTTCATATTTAAAACTCCGTTTCATGCTCCTCCTATTTTTCAGACCGTTTCATGCTCCTCATATTTTTGACACCTTTTAAGCTCTTCAGAATTTTCACACTTTTTCATGCTTTTCATATTTTAAACTCCGTTTCATGCTCCTCCTATTTTTCAGACCGTTTCATGCTCCTCATATTTTTGACACCTTTTGAAGCTCTTCACATTTTTCACAACTTTTCATTCTCTTCATGTTTTTGAACACAATTTCTTGCTCCTCCTCTTATTCAGACTGTTTCATGCTCCTCCTATTTTTGACACATTTTTGAAGCTCTTGATATTTTTCACACGTTTTCAGGCTCTTCATGTTTTTCAACACCGTTTCATGCTCCTCCTATCTTCAGACCGTTTCATGCTCCTCATATTTTTCACACCTTTTGAAGCTCTTCATATTTTTCACACCTTTTGAAGCTCTTCATATTTTTCAAACCTTTTCAGTCTCTTCATGGTTTTCAACACCACTTCATGCTACTCCTATATTTCAGATCGTTTCATGCTCCTCATATTTTTGACACCTTTTGAAGCTCTTCATATTTTTCACACCTTTTCATGCTCTTCATGTTTTCATCACCGTTTCATGCTCCTCCTATTTTTCAGACCGTTTCATGCTCCTCATATTTTTCACACCTTGTGAAGCTCTTCATATTTTTCACACCTTTTCAGGCTCTTCACGTCTTACAACACCGTTTCATGCTCCTACTATTTTTCAGACCGTTTCATGCTCCTCCTATTTTTGACACCTTTTGAAGCTCTTCATATTTTTCACACGTTTTCAGGCTCTTCATGTTTCTGAACACCGCTTCATGCTCCTCCTATTTATCAGATCATTTCATGCTCCTCACATTTTTGACACCTTTTGAAGCCTTTCATATTTTTCACACCTTTCAGGCTCTTCATGTTTTGGAACACCGTTTCATGCTCCTCCTATTTTTCAGACCATTTCATGCTCCTTATATTTTTGACACCTTTCACCTCTTCATATTTTTCACACCTTTTCAGGCTCTTCTTGTTTTTCAACACTGCTTCATGCTTCTCCTATTTTTTAGACTGTTTCATGCTCCTCATATTTTTGACAACTTTTGAAGCCTTTCATATTTTTCATACCTTTCAGCCTCTTCATGTTTTTGAACACTGTTTCATGCTCCTCCTATTTTTCAGACCATTTCATGCTCCTCATATTTTTGACACCTTTTAAGCTCTTCATATTTTTCATACCTTTTCAGGCTCTAAATGTTTTTGACCACCGCTTCATGCTCCTTCTATTTTTCAGAACGTTTCATGCTCCTCATATTTTTGACACCTTTTGAAGCTCTTCATATTTTTCATACCTTTTGAATCTCTTCATATTTTTCACACGTTTTCAGGCTCTTCATGTTTTGAACACCGTTTCATGCTCCTCCTATTTTTCAGACTGTTTCATACTCCTCCTATTTTTGACACATTTTTGTAGCTCTTGATATTTTTCACACCTTTTCAGGCTCTTCACGTCTTTCAACACCGTTTCATGCCTCTACTATTTTTCAGATCGTTTCATGCTCCTCATATTTTTGACACCCTTTGAAGCTCTTCATATTTTTCACACTATTTCAGGCTCTTCATGTTTTGAATACCGTTTCACGCTCGTCCTATTTTTCAGGCCGTTTCATGCTCCTCATATTTTTGACACCCTTTGAAGCTCTTCATATTTTTCACACTATTTCAGGCTCTTCATGTTTTTCAACACCACTTCATGCTCCTCCTATTTTTCAAACGGTTTCAAGCTTCTCATATTTTTGACACCTTTTGAAGCTCTTCATATTCTTCACACCTTTTCATGCTCTTCATGTTTTTCAACACAGTTTCATGCTCCTCCTATTTCAGACTGTTTCATGCTCCTCATATTTTTGACACCTTTTGAAGCTCTTCATGTATTTCAAACCTTTTCAGGTTCTTCTTGTTTTTGAACAAAGCTTCATGTTCCTCCTATTTTTCACACCTATTGAAGCTCTTCATATATTTCACACCTTTTCAAGTTCTTCATGTGTTTGAACACCGCTTCATGCTCCTCCTATTTATCACATCTTTTGAAGCTCTTCATATATTTCACACCTTTTCAAGCTCTTCATGTTTTTGAACACCGCTTCATTCTACTCCTAATTTTCAGAACTTTTCATGCTCCTCATATTTTTGACACCTTTTGAAGCTCTTCATATATTTCACACCTTTTCATGCTCTTCATATTTTTCAACACCACATCATGCTCCTCCTATTTTTCAGACCCTTTCATGCTCCTCATATTTATGACACCTTTTGAAGCTCTTCATATTTTTCACACCTTTTCAGGCTCTTCATGTTTTTGAACACCGCTCATGCTCCTCCTATTTTTCAGACCGTTTCATGCTCCTCATATATTTCACACTCTTTGAAGCTCTTCATATTTTTCATACTTTTTCATGCTCTAAATGTTTTTCAACACCGCTTCATGCTCCTTCTATTTTTCAGAACGTTTCATGCTCCTCATATTTTTGACACCTTTTGAAGCTCTTCATATTTTTCATACCTTTTGAAGCTCTTCATATTTTTCACATGTTTTCAGGCTCTTCATGTTTTTCAACACCGCTTCATGCTCCTCCTATTTTTCAGACCGTTTCATGCTTCTCATATTTTTGACACCTTTTAATCTCTTCATATTTTTCACACCTTTTCAGGATCTTCATGTTTTTGAACACCGTTTCATGCTACTCCTCTTTTTGACACCTTTTGAAGCTCTTCGTATTTTTCAATAATTTCATGCTCTTCAT
Organism: Dama dama; assembly: GCF_033118175.1. Lineage (NCBI taxonomy): Eukaryota > Metazoa > Chordata > Mammalia > Artiodactyla > Cervidae > Dama > Dama dama. The sequence continues at coordinate 6,806,836 of NC_083712.1, read as the reverse complement.
GTTTTTCAACACTGTTTCATGCTCTTCCAATTTTTCAGACTGTTTCATGCTCCTCATATTTTTGACACCTTTTGAAGCTCTTCATATTTTTCACACCTTTTTAAGCTCTTCATATTTTTCACACAATTTCAGGCTCTTCATGTTTTTCAACACCGCCTCATGCTCCTCCTATTGTTCAGACCGATTCATGCTCCTCATATTTTTCACACCTTTTGAAACTCTTCATATTTTTCACACCTTTTCAGGCTTTTCATGTTTCTAAACACGGCTTCATGCCCCTCATATTTCTCAGACCGTTTCATGCTTCTCATATTGCAGACACCTTTTAAGCTCTTCATATTTTTCACACCTTTTCAGGCTCTTCATGATTTTGAACAGCGTTTCATGCTCCTCTTATTTTTCAGAACGTTTCATGCTACTCCAGTTTTTGATACGTTTTGAAGCTCTTCATGTTTTTCAAACCGTTTCATGCTCTTCATGTTTTTCAACACCTCCTCATGCTCCTCCTATTTTTCAGACTGTTTCATGCTCCTCATATTTTTGACACCTTTTGAAGCTCTTCATATTTTTAACGCCTTTTAAGGCTCTTCTTGTTTTTCAACACCTCTTCATGCTCCTCCTATTTTTCAGACCGTTTCATGCTCCTCATATTTTTGACACCTTTTGAATCTCTTCATATTTTTCACACCTTTTCAGGCTCTTCATGTTTTTCAACAGCGCTTCATTCTCCTCCTATTTTTCAGACCGTTTCATGCTCCTCATATTTTTGACACCTTTTGAAGCTCATCATATTTTTAACACCTTTTCAGGCTCTTCATGTTTTTCAACACCGCTTCATGCTCCTCCTATTTTTCAGACTGTTTCATGCTCCTCATATTTTTGACACGTTTTGAAGCCTTTCATGATTTTCACACCTTTCAGCTCTTCATGTTTTTGAACACCTTTTCATGCTCCTCCTATTTTTCATACCATTTCATGCTCCTCATATTTTTGACACCTTTTAAGCTCTTCATATTTTTCACACCTTTTCAGGCTCTTCAGGTTTTTGACCACCGCTTCATGCTCCTTCTATTTTTCAGACCGTTTCATACTCGTCATATTTTTGACACGTTTTGAAGCCTTTCATATTTTTCACACGTTTTCAGGCTCTTCATGTTTCTAAACACGGCTTCATGCCCGTCATATTTTTCAGACCATTTCATGCTTCTCATATTGCAGACACCTTTTAAGCTCTTCATATTTTTCACACCTTTTCAGGCTCTTCATGATTTTGAACAGCGTTTCATGCTCCTCTTATTTTTCAGAACGTTTCATGCTACTCCGGTTTTTGATACGTTTTGAAGCTCTTCATGTTTTTCAAACCATTTCATGCTCTTCATGTTTTTCAACACCTCCTCATGCTCCTCCTATTTTTCAGACTGTTTCATGCTCCTCATTTTTTTGACACCTTTTAAGCTTTTCATATTTTTCACACCTTTTCAGGCTCTTCATGTTTTTGAACACCGCTTCATGCTCCTTCTATTTTTCAGACCATTTCATACTCGTCATATTTTTGACACGTTTTGAAGCCCTTCATATTTTTCACACCTTTCAGACTCTTCATGTTTTTGAACAGCATTTCATGCTCCTCCTATTTTTCACACCATTTCTTGCTCTTCATATTTTTGACACCTTTTAAGCTCTTCATATTTTTAACACATTTTCAGGCTCTTCAAGTTTTGGAACACCGCTTCATGCTACACCTATTTTTGACACCTTTTGAAGCTGTTCATATTTTTCACTCCTTTTCAGTCTCTTCATGTTTTTCAACACCGTTTCATGCTCCTCCTATTTTTCAGACTATTGCATACTCCTCATATTTTTGACACCTTTTAAGCTCTTGATATTTTTCACACCTTTTCAGGCTCTTCATATCTTTCAACACCGTTTCATGTTACTCGTATTTTTCAGACCGTTTCATTCTCCTCATATTTTTGACACCTTTTGAAGCTCTTCATATTTTTCAAAACTTTTGAAGCTCTTCATATTTTTCATACCTTTTCAGGCTCTTCATTGTTTTCAACACCACTTCATGCTCCTCCTATCTTTCAGTTCATTTCATGCTCCTAATATTTTTGACACCTTTTGAAGCTGTTCATATTTTTCACGCGTTTTCAGGCTCTTCATGTGTTTCAACACTGTTTCATGCTCCTCCTATTTTGCAGACCGTTTCATGCTCCTCATTGTTTTCAGACCGTTTCATGCTCCTCATATTTTTGTCACCTTTTGAAGCTCTTCATGATTTTAAACACCGTTTCATGTTCTATCTATTTTTCAGACCGTTTCTGCTCCTCCTACTTTTGAGACCGTTTCATGCTCCTCATATTTTTGACACCTTTTGAAGCTCTTCATATTTTTCAAAACTTTCACAGCTCTTCATGTTTTTCAACTCCCTTTCATGCTTCTCCGATTGTTCAGACCGTTTCATGCACCCCATATTTTTCAGTCCATTTCACTCTCCTCATATTTTTGACACCTTTTGACTCTCTTCATATTCTTCACACCTTTTAAGGCACTTCAGGTTTTTCAACACCATTTCATGTTCCTCCTAATTTTCGGACCGCTTGATGCTCCTCGTATTTTTGACACATTTTGAAGCTCCTAATATTTTTCACACCCTTTCAGGCTCTTCATGTTTTTCAACACCGTTTCATGCTCCTCCTATTTTTCTGACAGTTTCGTGTTCCGCATATTTTTCAGAAAGTCTCATTCTCCTCATATTATTGAAACCTTTTGAAGTCCTTCATATTTTTCACATCTTTTCAGGCTCTTCATGTTTTTCAACACCACTTCATGCTGCTCCTATTTTTCAGACCGTTTCCTGCTCCTCATATTTTTGACACCTTTTGAAGCTCTTCATATATTTCAAACCTTTTCAGGCTCTTCTTGTTTTTGAACGCAGCTTCAGGTTCCTCATATTTTTCAAATTCCTTCATGCTCCTCATATTTTTGACACCTTTTGAAGCTGTTCCTATTTTTCACAACTTTTCATGCTCATCATGTTTTTGAACACCGTTTCTTGCTCCTCCTAAATTTCAGTCCGTTTCATGCTCCTCATATTTGTGACAACTTTTCAAGCTCTTCATATTTTTCACACCTTTTCATGCTCTTCATATTTTTCCAAACGGTTTCATGCTCCTCATATTTGTCAGACCGTTTCGTGCTCCTCATAAATTTCAGACCGTTTCATGCTCCTCATATTTTTGACAGCTTTTGAAGCTCTTCATATTTTTCACACATTTTCAGGCTCTTCATGTTTTTGAACACCATTTCATGCTTCTCATATTTATGACACCTTTTGAAGCTCTTCATGTATTTCACTCCTCTTCAGGCTCTTCGTGGTTTTCAACACCATTACATGCTCCTCCTATTTTTCACACCATTTCATGCTCCTCATATTTTTGACACCTTTTGAAGCTCCTCATATTTTTCAAACCTTTTCAGGCTCTCCATGTTTTTCAGCACCATTTGATGCTCCTCCTATTTTCAGACTGTTGCATGCTCCTAATATTTTTCACACCTTTTCAGGCTATTCATTTTTTTCAACCCCACTTCATGCTCCTCCTATTTTTCAGACCGTTTCATGTTCCTCCTACTTGTGACAGTTTTGAATCTCTTCATATATTTCACACCTTTCCAGGCTCTTCATGTTTTTCAACACCGCTTCATGCTCCTCCTATTTTTGAGACCGTATCATGCTCCTCATATTTTTGACACATTTTGAAGCTCTTCATGTTTTTCAACTCCGCTTCATGCTCCTTCTATTTTTGACACCTTTTGAAGCTCTTCATATTTTTCACACATTTTCAGGCTCTTCATGTTTTTCAACACCGTTTCATGCTCCTCCTATTTTTAAGACCGTTTCATGCTTCTTATATTTTTGACACCTTTTGAAGATCTTCATATATTTCACACCTTTTCAGGCTCTTCATGTTTTTCCACAGCGCTTCATGCTCCTCCTATTTTTCAGACCATGTCATGCTCCTCATATTTTTGACACCTTTTGAAGCTCTTCATATATTTCACACCTTTTCAGGCTCTTCATGTTTTTGAACAATGCTTCATGCTCCTACTATGTTTCACATCGTTTCATGCTCCTCATATTTTTGACAGTTTTTGAAGCTCTTCATATTTTTTACACCTTTTCAGGCTCTTCATGTTTTTCACACCTTTTCAGGCTCTTCATGTTTTGCAACACCCCTTCATGCTATTCCTATTTTTCCGACCCTTTGAAACTCCTCCTATTTTTGACACGTTTTTAAGTTCTTCATATTTTTCACACCATTTCAGGTTCTTCATGTTTTTGAACGCCGTTTCATGCTCCTCATATTTTTCAGACTGTTTCATGATCCTCATATTTTTGACACCATTTGAAGCTCTTCATATATTTCACACATTTTCAGGCTCTTCATGTTTTTCACACCTTTTCAGGCTCTTCATGTTTTGCAACACCGCTTCATGCTCCTCCTATTTTTCAGACCGTTTCATGCTCCTCATATTTTGACAATTTTGAAGCTCTTCATGTATTTCACACCTTTTCAGGCTCTTCATGTTTTTCAACACCGCTTCTTACTCCTCCTATTCTTCAGACCTTTTCATGCTCCTCATATTTTTGACACCTTTTGAAGCTCTTCATATATTTCACACCTTTTCAGGCTCCTCATGTTTTTCAACACCGCGTCATGCTCCTCCTGTTTTTCAGACCGTTTCATGCTCCTCATATTTTTGACACCTTTTGAAGCTCTTCATATATTTCACACCTTTTCAGGCTGTTTATGTTTTTTAACACCGCTTCATGCTGCTCCTATTTTTCAGACCATTTCATGCTCCTCATATTTTTGACACGTTTTGAAGTTGTTCATATATTTCACAACTTTTCAGGCTCTTCTTTTTTTCAACACCGATTCTTGCTCCTCCTATTTTTCAGACCGTTTCATGTTCCTCATATTTTTGACAACTTTTGAAGCGCTTCATGTTTTTCACACCTTTTCAGGCTCTTCACTTTTCAACACCGCTTCATGCTCCTCCTATTTTTCAGACCGTATCATGCTCCTCAAACTTTTGAAAACTTTTGAAGCTCTTCATATATTTCACACCTTTTCAGGCTCTTCATGTTTTGCAACACCGTTTCATGCTCCTCTTATTTTTCAGACCGTTTCATGCTTCTCCTATTTTTCAGACAGTTTCATGCTCCTCATATATTTGACTCCTTTTGAAGCTCTTCATATTATTCACACCTTTTCAGGCTCTTCATGTTTTTCAACACAACTTCATGCTCTTCCTATTTTTCAAACTGTTTCATGCTCCTCCTATTTTTGACACCTTTTGAACCTCTTCATATATTTCACACCTTTTCAGGCTCTTCATGTTTTTCAACACCGCTTGATGCTCCTCCTATTTTTCAGACCGTTTCATGCTCCTTATATTTTTGACTTCTTTTGAAGCTCTTCATATATTTCACTCCTCTTTAGGCTCTTCGTGATTTTCAACACCAATTCATGCTCTTCCTATTTTTAAGACAGTTTCATGCGCATCATAATTTTGAAACCTTATGAAGCTCTTCATATTTTTCACACATTTTCAGTCTCTTCATGTTTTTCCACACCGTTTCAGGCTGCTCCTATTTTTCAGACCGTTTCATGCTCCTTATATATTTGACACCTTTTGAAGCTCTTCATATTTTTCACTCCTTTTTAGGCTCTTCGTCTTATTCAACACCGTTTCATGCTCCTCCTATTTTTCAGAACGCTTCATGCTCCTCATATTTTTGACACCTTTTGAAGCTCTTCATATTTTTCACACCATTTCAGGCTCTTCATGTTTCTGAACACCGTTTCATGCTCCTCATATTTTTGAAACCTTTTGAAGCTCTTCATATTTTTAACGACTTTTAAGGCTCTTCTTGTTTTTCAACACCGCTTCATGCTCCTCCTATTTTTCAGACCGTTTCATGCTCCTCATATTTTTGACACCTTTTGAAGCTCATCATATTTTTAACACCTTTTCAGGCTCTTCATGTTTTTCAACACCGCTTCATGCTCCTCCTATTTTTCAGACTGTTTCATGCTCCTCAGATTTTTGACACGTTTTGAAGCCTTTCATGATTTTCACACCTTTCAGCTCTTCATATTTTTGAACACCTTTTCATGCTCCTCCTATTTTTCAGACCATTTCATGCTCCTCATATTTTTGACACCTTTTAAGCTCTTCATATTTTTCCAACGTTTTCAGGCTCTTCAGGTTTTTGAACACCGCTTCATGCTCCTCCTATTTTTCACATCATTTCATGCTCCTCATATTTTTGAAACCTTTTAAGCTTTCATATTTTTAACACATTTTCAGGCTCTTCAAGTTTTTGAACACCGCTTCATGCTACTCCTATTTGTGACAACTTTTGAAGCTCGTCATATTTTTCAATCCTTTTCATGCTCTTCATGTTTTTCAACACCGTTTCATGCTCCTCCTATTTTTCAGAGCGCTTCATGCTCCTCATATTTTTGACACCTTTTGAAGCTCTTCATATTTTTCACACCTTTTCAGGCTCTTCACGTCTTACAACACCGTTTCATGCTCCTAATATTTTTCAGACCGTTTCATGCTCCTCCTATTTTTGACACCTTTTGAAGCTCTTCATATTTTTCACACGTTTTCAGGCTCTTCATGTTTCTGAACACCGCTTCATGCTCCTCCTATTTATCAGATCATTTCATGCTCCTTACATTTTTGACACCTTTTGAAGCCTTTCATATTTTTCACACCTTTCAGGCTCTTCATGTTTTGGAACACCGTTTCATGCTCCTCCTATTTTTCAGACCATTTCATGCTCCTTATATTTTTGACACCTTTCACCTCTTCATATTTTTCACACCTTTTCAGGCTCTTCTTGTTTTTCAACACTGCTTCATGCTTCTCCTATTTTTTAGACTGTTTCATGCTCCTCATATTTTTGACAACTTTTGAAGCCTTTCATATTTTTCATACCTTTCAGCCTCTTCATGTTTTTGAACACTGTTTCATGCTCCTCCAATTTTTCAGACCATTTCATGCTCCTCATATTTTTGACACCTTTTAAGCTCTTCATATTTTTCATACCTTTTCAGGCTCTAAATGTTTTTGACCACCGCTTCATGCTCCTTCTATTTTTCAGAACGTTTCATGCTCCTCATATTTTTGACACCTTTTGAAGCTCTTCATATTTTTCATACCTTTTGAATCTCTTCATATTTTTCACACCTTTTCAGGCTCTTCATGTTTTTCAACACCGCTTCATGCTCCTCCTATTTTTCAAACGGTTTCAAGCTTCTCATATTTTTGACACCTTTGAAGCTCTTCATATTCTTCACACCTTTTCATGCTCTTCATGTTTTTCAACACAGTTTCATGCTCCTCCTATTTCAGACTGTTTCATGCTCCTCATATTTTTGACACCTTTTGAAGCTCTTCATGTATTTCAAACCTTTTCAGGTTCTTCTTGTTTTTGAACAAAGCTTCATGCTCCTCCTATTTTTCACACCTATTGAAGCTCTTCATATATTTCACACCTTTTCAAGTTCTTCATGTGTTTGAACACCGCTTCATGCTCCTCCTATTTATCACATCTTTTGAAGCTCTTCATATATTTCACACCTTTTCAAGCTCTTCATGTTTTTGAACACCGCTTCATTCTACTCCTAATTTTCAGAACTTTTCATGCTCCTCATATTTTTGACACCTTTTGAAGCTCTTCATATATTTCACACCTTTTCATGCTCTTCATATTTTTCAACACCACATCATGCTCCTCCTATTTTTCAGACCCTTTCATGCTCCTCATATTTATGACACCTTTTGAAGCTCTTCATATTTTTCACACCTTTTCAGGCTCTTCATGTTTTTGAACACCGCTCATGCTCCTCCTATTTTTCAGACCGTTTCATGCTCCTCATATATTTCACACTCTTTGAAGCTCTTCATATTTTTCATACTTTTTCATGCTCTAAATGTTTTTCAACACCGCTTCATGCTCCTTCTATTTTTCAGAACGTTTCATGCTCCTCATATTTTTGACACCTTTTGAAGCTCTTCATATTTTTCATACCTTTTGAAGCTCTTCATATTTTTCACATGTTTTCAGGCTCTTCATGTTTTTCAACACCGCTTCATGCTCCTCCTATTTTTCAGACCGTTTCATGCTTCTCATATTTTTGACACCTTTTAATCTCTTCATATTTTTCACACCTTTTCAGGATCTTCAAGTTTTTGAACACCGTTTCATGCTACTCCTCTTTTTGACACCTTTTGAAGCTCTTCATATTTTTCAAAAATTTCATGCTCTTCATGTTTTTCAACACTGTTTCATGCTCTTCCAATTTTTCAGACTGTTTCATGCTCCTCATATTTTTGACACCTTTTGAAGCTCTTCATATTTTTCACACCTTTTGAAGCTCTTCATATTTTTCACACAATTTCAGGCTCTTCATGTTTTTCAACACCGCCTCATGCTCCTCCTATTGTTCAGACCGATTCATGCTCCTCATATTTTTCACACCTTTTGAAGCTCTTCATATTTTTCACACCTTTTCAGGCTTTTCATGTTTCTAAACACGGCTTCATGCCCCTCATATTTCTCAGACCATTTCATGCTTCTCATATTGCAGAGACCTTTTAAGCTCTTCATATTTTTCACACCTTTTCAGGCTCTTCATGATTTTGAACAGCGTTTCATGCTCCTCTTATTTTTCAGAACGTTTCATGCTACTCCTGTTTTTGATACGTTTTGAAGCTCTTCATGTTTTTCAAACCGTTTCATGCTCTTCATGTTTTTCAACACCACTTCATGCTCCTCCTATTTTTCAGACCGTTTCATGCTCCTCATATTTTTCACACCTTTTCAGGCTCTTCTTGTTTTGAACACCGCTTCATGCTCCTCCTATTTTTCAGACCGCTTCATGCTCCTCATATTTTTGACACCTTTTGAAGCTCTTCATATATTTCACCCCTTTTCAGGCTCTTCATGATGTTGAACAGCGCTTCATGCTCCTCCTATTTTTCAGACCGTTTCATGCTCCTCATATTTTTGCTACGTTTTGAAGGCTTCATATTTTTAACACCTTTTCAGGCTCTTCATGTTTTTGAACACCCTTCCATGCTCAACCTATTTTCAGACCATTTCATATTCCTCATATTTTTGAAACCTTTTAAGCTCTTCATATTTTTAACACATTTTCAGGTTCTTCAAGTTTTTGAACACCGCTTCATGCTACTCCTATTTTTCACACCTTTTGAAGCTCTTCATATTTTTCAATCCTTTTCATGCTCTTCATGTTTTTCAACACCGTTTCATGCTCCTCCTATTTTTCAGACCGGTTCATGCTCCTCATATTTTTGACACATTTTTGAAGCTCTTGATATTTTTCACACCTTTTCAGGCTCTTCATGTTTTTCAACACCATTTCATGCTCCTCCTATTTTTCAGACTGTTTCATACTCCTCCTATTTTTGACACATTTTTGTAGCTCTTGATATTTTTCACACCTTTTCAGGCTCTTCACGTCTTTCAACACCGTTTCATGCCTCTACTATTTTTCAGATCGTTTCATGCTCCTCATATTTTTGACACCCTTTGAAGCTCTTCATATTTTTCACACTATTTCAGGCTCTTCATGTTTTGAATACCGTTTCACGCTCGTCCTATTTTTCAGGCCGTTTCATGCTCCTCATATTTTTGACAACTTTTGAAGCTCTTCATATTTTTCACACCTTTCCAGGCTCTTCACGTCTTACAACACCGTTTCATGCTCCTAATATTTTTCAGACCGTTTCATGCTCCTCCTATTTTTGACACCTTTTGAAGCTCTTCATATTTTTCACACGTTTTCAGGCTCTTCATGTTTCTGAACACCGCTTCATGCTCCTCCTATTTATCAGATCATTTCATGCTCCTCACATTTTTGACACCTTTTGAAGCCTTTCATATTTTTCACACCTTTCAGGCTCTTCATGTTTTGGAACACCGTTTCATGCTCCTCCTATTTTTCAGACCATTTCATGCTCCTTATATTTTTGACACCTTTTAAGCTCTTCATATTTTTCACACCTTTTCAGGCTCTTCTTGTTTTTCAACACTGCTTCATGCTTCTCCTATTTTTTAGACTGTTTCATGCTCCTCATATTTTTGACAACTTTTGAAGCCTTTCATATTTTTCATACCTTTCAGCCTCTTCATGTTTTTGAACACCGTTTCATGCTCCTCCTATTTTTCAGACCATTTCATGCTCCTCATATTTTTGACACCTTTTAAGCTCTTCATATTTTTCACAGATTTTCAGGCTCTTCAAGTTTTTGAACACAGCTTAATGCTACTACTATTTTTCAGACCATTTCATGCTCCTCATATTTTTGACACCTTTTGAAGCTCTTAATATTTTTTACACCTTTTCAGGCTCTTCATGATTTTCACACCTTTTCGTGCTCTTCATGTTTTGAACACCGTTTCATGCTCCTCCTATTTTTCAGACCATTTCATGCTCCTCATATTTTTGAAACCTTTTAAGCTCTTCATATTTTTCACAGATTTTCAGGCTCTTCAAGTTTTTGAACACCGTTTCATGCTCCTCCTATTTTTCAGAACATTTCATGCTCCTCATATTTTTGACACCTTTTGAAGCTCTTCATGTATTTCAAACCTTTTCAGGTTCTTCTTGTTTTTGAACAAAGCTTCATGCTCCTCCTATTTTTCAGACCGTTTCAAGCTCCTCATATTTTTGACACCTTTTCAATCTCTTCATATTTTTCACACCTCTTCAGGCTCTTCATGTTTTTCAACACCGCTTCATTCTCCTCCTAATTTTCAGACCGTTTCATGCTCCTCATATTTTTGACACCTTTTGAAGCTCATCATATTTTTAACACCTTTTCAGGCTCTTCATGTTTTTCCACACCGCTTCATGCTCCTCCTATTTTTCAGACTGTTTCATGCTCCTCATATTTTTGACACGTTTTGAAGCCTTTCATGATTTTCACACCTTTCAGCTCTTCATATTTTTCACACCTTTTCAGGCTCTTCTTGTTTTTCAACACTGCTTCATGCTTCTCCTATTTTTTAGAATGTTTCATGCTCCTCATATTTTTGACAACTTTTGAAGCCTTTCATATTTTTCATACCTTTCAGCCTCTTCATGTTTTTGAACACTGTTTCATGCTCCTCCTATTTTTCAGACCATTTCATGCTCCTCATATTTTTGACACCTTTTAAGCTCTTCATATTTTTCACAGATTTTCACGCTCTTCAAGTTTTTGAACACCGCTTCATGCTACTACTATTTTTCAGACCATTTCATGCTCCTCATATTTTTGACACCTTTTAAAGCTCTTAATATTTTTTACACCTTTTCAGGCTCTTCATGATTTTCACACCTTTTCGTGCTCTTCATGTTTTTGAACACCGTTTCATGCTCCTCCTATTTTTCAGACCATTTCATGCTCCTCATATTTTTGAAACCTTTTAAGCTCTTCATATTTTTCACAGATTTTCAGGCTCTTCAAGTTTTTGAACACCGTTTCATGCTCCTCCTATTTTTCAGACCATTTCATGCTCCTCATATTTTTGACACCTTTTGAAGCTCTTAATATTTTTTACACCATTTCAGGCTCTTCATGATTTTCACACCTTTTCGGGCTCTTCATGTTTTTCAACACTGTTTCATGCTCCTCCTATTTTTCAGACTGTTTCATGCTCCTCATAATTTTCACACTTTTGAAGCTCTTTATATTTTTCACACCTTTTCAGGCTCTTCATGTTTTTCAACACCGCTTCATGCTCCTCCTATTTTTCAAACGGTTTCAAGCTTCTCATATTTTTGACACCTTTTGAAGCTCTTCATATTCTTCACACCTTTTCATGCTCTTCATGTTTTTCAACACAGTTTCATGCTCCTCCTATTTCAGACTGTTTCATGCTCCTCATATTTTTGACACCTTTTGAAGCTCTTCATGTATTTCAAACCTTTTCAGTTTCTTCTTGTTTTTGAACAAAGCTTCATGCTCCTCCTATTTTTCACACCTATTGAAGCTCTTCATATATTTCACACCTTTTCAAGTTCTTCATGTGTTTGAACACCGCTTCATGCTCCTCCTATTTATCACATCTTTTGAAGCTCTTCATATATTTCACACCTTTTCAAGCTCTTCATGTTTTTGAACACCGCTTCATTCTACTCCTAATTTTCAGAACTTTTCATGCTCCTCATATTTTTGACACCTTTTGAAGCTCTTCATATATTTCACACCTTTTCATGCTCTTCATATTTTTCAACACCACATCATGCTCCTCCTATTTTTCAGACCCTTTCATGCTCCTCATATTTATGACACCTTTTGAAGCTCTTCATATTTTTCACACCTTTTCAGGCTCTTCATGTTTTTGAACACCGCTCATGCTCCTCCTATTTTTCAGACCGTTTCATGCTCCTCATATATTTCACACTCTTTGAAGCTCTTCATATTTTTCATACTTTTTCATGCTCTAAATGTTTTTCAACACCGCTTCATGCTCCTTCTATTTTTCAGAACGTTTCATGCTCCTCATATTTTTGACACCTTTTGAAGCTCTTCATATTTTTCATACCTTTTGAAGCTCTTCATATTTTTCACATGTTTTCAGGCTCTTCATGTTTTTCAACACCGCTTCATGCTCCTCCTATTTTTCAGACCGTTTCATGCTTCTCATATTTTTGACACCTTTTAATCTCTTCATATTTTTCACACCTTTTCAGGATCTTCAAGTTTTTGAACACCGTTTCATGCTACTCCTCTTTTTGACACCTTTTGAAGCTCTTCATATTTTTCAAAAATTTCATGCTCTTCATGTTTTTCAACACTGTTTCATGCTCTTCCAATTTTTCAGACTGTTTCATGCTCCTCATATTTTTGACACCTTTTGAAGCTCTTCATATTTTTCACACCTTTTGAAGCTCTTCATATTTTTCACACAATTTCAGGCTCTTCATGTTTTTCAACACCGCCTCATGCTCCTCCTATTGTTCAGACCGATTCATGCTCCTCATATTTTTCACACCTTTTGAAGCTCTTCATATTTTTCACACCTTTTCAGGCTTTTCATGTTTCTAAACACGGCTTCATGCCCCTCATATTTCTCAGACCATTTCATGCTTCTCATATTGCAGACACCTTTTAAGCTCTTCATATTTTTCACACCTTTTCAGGCTCTTCATGATTTTGAACAGCGTTTCATGCTCCTCTTATTTTTCAGAACGTTTCATGCTACTCCTGTTTTTGATACGTTTTGAAGCTCTTCATGTTTTTCAAACCGTTTCATGCTCTTCATGTTTTTCAACACCACTTCATGCTCCTCCTATTTTTCAGACCGTTTCATGCTCCTCATATTTTTCACACCTTTTGAAGCTCTTCTTGTTTTGAACACCGCTTCATGCTCCTCCTATTTTTCAGACCGCTTCATGCTCCTCATATTTTTGACACCTTTTGAAGCTCTTCATATATTTCACCCCTTTTCAGGCTCTTCATGATTTTGAACAGCGCTTCATGCTCCTCCTATTTTTCAGACCGTTTCATGCTCCTCATATTTTTGCTACGTTTTGAAGGCTTCATATTTTTAACACCTTTTCAGGCTCTTCATGTTTTTGAACACCCTTCCATGCTCAACCTATTTTCAGACCATTTCATATTCCTCATATTTTTGAAACCTTTTAAGCTCTTCATATTTTTAACACATTTTCAGGTTTTTCAAGTTTTTGAACACCGCTTCATGCTACTCCTATTTTTCACACCTTTTGAAGCTCTTCATATTTTTCAATCCTTTTCATGCTCTTCATGTTTTTCAACACCGTTTCATGCTCCTCCTATTTTTCAGACCGGTTCATGCTCCTCATATTTTTGACACATTTTTGAAGCTCTTGATATTTTTCACACCTTTTCAGGCTCTTCATGTTTTTCAACACCATTTCATGCTCCTCCTATTTTTCAGACTGTTTCATACTCCTCCTATTTTTGACACATTTTTGTAGCTCTTGATATTTTTCACACCTTTTCAGGCTCTTCACGTCTTTCAACACCGTTTCATGCCTCTACTATTTTTCAGATCGTTTCATGCTCCTCATATTTTTGACACCCTTTGAAGCTCTTCATATTTTTCACACTATTTCAGGCTCTTCATGTTTTGAATACCGTTTCACGCTCGTCCTATTTTTCAGGCCGTTTCATGCTCCTCATATTTTTGACAACTTTTGAAGCTCTTCATATTTTTCACACCTTTCCAGGCTCTTCACGTCTTACAACACCGTTTCATGCTCCTAATATTTTTCAGACCGTTTCATGCTCCTCCTATTTTTGACACCTTTTGAAGCTCTTCATATTTTTCACACGTTTTCAGGCTCTTCATGTTTCTGAACACCGCTTCATGCTCCTCCTATTTATCAGATCATTTCATGCTCCTCACATTTTTGACACCTTTTGAAGCCTTTCATATTTTTCACACCTTTCAGGCTCTTCATGTTTTGGAACACCGTTTCATGCTCCTCCTATTTTTCAGACCATTTCATGCTCCTTATATTTTTGACACCTTTTAAGCTCTTCATATTTTTCACACCTTTTCAGGCTCTTCTTGTTTTTCAACACTGCTTCATGCTTCTCCTATTTTTTAGACTGTTTCATGCTCCTCATATTTTTGACAACTTTTGAAGCCTTTCATATTTTTCATACCTTTCAGCCTCTTCATGTTTTTGAACACCGTTTCATGCTCCTCCTATTTTTCAGACCATTTCATGCTCCTCATATTTTTGACACCTTTTAAGCTCTTCATATTTTTCACAGATTTTCAGGCTCTTCAAGTTTTTGAACACAGCTTAATGCTACTACTATTTTTCAGACCATTTCATGCTCCTCATATTTTTGACACCTTTTGAAGCTCTTAATATTTTTTACACCTTTTCAGGCTCTTCATGATTTTCACACCTTTTCGTGCTCTTCATGTTTTGAACACCGTTTCATGCTCCTCCTATTTTTCAGACCATTTCATGCTCCTCATATTTTTGAAACCTTTTAAGCTCTTCATATTTTTCACAGATTTTCAGGCTCTTCAAGTTTTTGAACACCGTTTCATGCTCCTCCTATTTTTCAGAACATTTCATGCTCCTCATATTTTTGACACCTTTTGAAGCTCTTCATGTATTTCAAACCTTTTCAGGTTCTTCTTGTTTTTGAACAAAGCTTCATGCTCCTCCTATTTTTCAGACCGTTTCAAGCTCCTCATATTTTTGACACCTTTTCAATCTCTTCATATTTTTCACACCTCTTCAGGCTCTTCATGTTTTTCAACACCGCTTCATTCTCCTCCTAATTTTCAGACCGTTTCATGCTCCTCATATTTTTGACACCTTTTGAAGCTCATCATATTTTTAACACCTTTTCAGGCTCTTCATGTTTTTCCACACCGCTTCATGCTCCTCCTATTTTTCAGACTGTTTCATGCTCCTCATATTTTTGACACGTTTTGAAGCCTTTCATGATTTTCACACCTTTCAGCTCTTCATATTTTTCACACCTTTTCAGGCTCTTCATGTTTTTCAACACCGCTTCATGCTCCTCCTATTTTTCAAACGGTTTCAAGCTTCTCATATTTTTGACACCTTTTGAAGCTCTTCATATTCTTCACACCTTTTCATGCTCTTCATGTTTTTCAACACAGTTTCATGCTCCTCCTATTTCAGACTGTTTCATGCTCCTCATATTTTTGACACCTTTTGAAGCTCTTCATGTATTTCAAACCTTTTCAGGTTCTTCTTGTTTTTGAACAAAGCTTCATGCTCCTCCTATTTTTCACACCTATTGAAGCTCTTCATATATTTCACACCTTTTCAAGTTCTTCATGTGTTTGAACACCGCTTCATGCTCCTCCTATTTATCACATCTTTTGAAGCTCTTCATATATTTCACACCTTTTCAAGCTCTTCATGTTTTTGAACACCGCTTCATTCTACTCCTAATTTTCAGAACTTTTCATGCTCCTCATATTTTTGACACCTTTTGAAGCTCTTCATATATTTCACACCTTTTCATGCTCTTCATATTTTTCAACACCACATCATGCTCCTCCTATTTTTCAGACCCTTTCATGCTCCTCATATTTATGACACCTTTTGAAGCTCTTCATATTTTTCACACCTTTTCAGGCTCTTCATGTTTTTGAACACCGCTCATGCTCCTCCTATTTTTCAGACCGTTTCATGCTCCTCATATATTTCACACTCTTTGAAGCTCTTCATATTTTTCATACTTTTTCATGCTCTAAATGTTTTTCAACACCGCTTCATGCTCCTTCTATTTTTCAGAACGTTTCATGCTCCTCATATTTTTGACACCTTTTGAAGCTCTTCATATTTTTCATACCTTTTGAAGCTCTTCATATTTTTCACATGTTTTCAGGCTCTTCATGTTTTTCAACACCGCTTCATGCTCCTCCTATTTTTCAGACCGTTTCATGCTTCTCATATTTTTGACACCTTTTAATCTCTTCATATTTTTCACACCTTTTCAGGATCTTCAAGTTTTTGAACACCGTTTCATGCTACTCCTCTTTTTGACACCTTTTGAAGCTCTTCATATTTTTCAAAAATTTCATGCTCTTCATGTTTTTCAACACTGTTTCATGCTCTTCCAATTTTTCAGACTGTTTCATGCTCCTCATATTTTTGACACCTTTTGAAGCTCTTCATATTTTTCACACCTTTTGAAGCTCTTCATATTTTTCACACAATTTCAGGCTCTTCATGTTTTTCAACACCGCCTCATGCTCCTCCTATTGTTCAGACCGATTCATGCTCCTCATATTTTTCACACCTTTTAAGCTCTTCATATTTTTCACACCTTTTCAGGCTCTTCATGTTTTTCAACACCGTTTCTTGCTCCTTCTAGTTTTCAGACCGTTTCATGCTCCTCATATTTTTAACACCTTTTGACGCTCTTCATATTTTTCACACTTATTCCTGCTCTTCATGTTTTTCAACACCGTTTCATGCTCCTCCTATTTTTCTGACAGTTTCGTGTTCCGCATATTTTTCAGAAAGTCTCATGCTCCTCATATTATTGAAACCTTTTGAAGTCCTTCATATTTTTCACATCTTTTCAGGCTCTTCATGTTTTTCAACACCACTTCATGCTGCTCCTATTTTTCAGACCGTTTCCTGCTCCTCATATTTTTGACACCTTTTGAAGCTCTTCATATATTTCAAACCTTTTCAGGCTCTTCTTGTTTTTGAACGCAGCTTCAGGTTCCTCATATTTTTCAAATTCCTTCATGCTCCTCATATTTTTGACACCTTTTGAAGCTGTTCCTATTTTTCACAACTTTTCATGCTCATCATGTTTTTGAACACCGTTTCTTGCTCCTCCTAAATTTCAGTCCGTTTCATGCTCCTCATATTTGTGACAACTTTTCAAGCTCTTCATATTTTTCACACCTTTTCATGCTCTTCATATTTTTCCAAACGGTTTCATGCTCCTCATATTTGTCAGACCGTTTCGTGCTCCTCATAAATTTCAGACCGTTTCATGCTCCTCATATTTTTGACAGCTTTTGAAGCTCTTCATATTTTTCACACATTTTCAGGCTCTTCATGTTTGAACACCATTTCATGCTTCTCATATTTATGACACCTTTTGAAGCTCTTCATGTATTTCACTCCTCTTCAGGCTCTTCGTGGTTTTCAACACCATTACATGCTCCTCCTATTTTTCACACCATTTCATGCTCCTCATATTTTTGACACCTTTTGAAGCTCCTCATATTTTTCAAACCTTTTCAGGCTCTCCATGTTTTTCAGCACCATTTGATGCTCCTCCTACTTTCAGACTGTTGCATGCTCCTAATATTTTTCACACCTTTTCAGGCTATTCATTTTTTTCAACTCCACTTCATGCTCCTCCTATTTTTCAGACCGTTTCATGTTCCTCCTACTTGTGACACTTTTGAATCTCTTCATATATTTCACACCTTTCCAGGCTCTTCATGTTTTTCAACACCGCTTCATGCTCCTCCTATTTTTGAGACCGTATCATGCTCCTCATATTTTTGACACATTTTGAAGCTCTTCATGTTTTTCAACTCCGCTTCATGCTCCTTCTATTTTTGACACCTTTTGAAGCTCTTCATATTTTTCACACATTTTCAGGCTCTTCATGTTTTTCAACACCGTTTCATGCTCCTCCTATTTTTAAGACCGTTTCATGCTTCTTATATTTTTGACACCTTTTGAAGATCTTCATATATTTCACACCTTTTCAGGCTCTTCATGTTTTTCCACAGCGCATCATGCTCCTCCTATTTTTCAGACCATGTCATGCTCCTCATATTTTTGACACCTTTTGAAGCTCTTCATATATTTCACACCTTTTCAGGCTCTTCATGTTTTTGAACAATGCTTCATGCTCCTACTATGTTTCACATCGTTTCATGCTCCTCATATTTTTGACACTTTTTGAAGCTCTTCATATTTTTTACACCTTTTCAGGCTCTTCATGTTTTTCACACCTTTTCAGGCTCTTCATGTTTTGCAACACCCCTTCATGCTATTCCTATTTTTCCGACCCTTTGAAACTCCTCCTATTTTTGACACGTTTTTAAGTTCTTCATATTTTTCACACCATTTCAGGTTCTTCATGTTTTTGAACGCCGTTTCATGCTCCTCATATTTTTCAGACTGTTTCATGATCCTCATATTTTTGACACCATTTGAAGCTCTTCATATATTTCACACATTTTCAGGCTCTTCATGTTTTTCACACCTTTTCAGGCTCTTCATGTTTTGCAACACCGCTTCATGCTCCTCCTATTTTTCAGACCGTTTCATGCTCCTCATATTTTGACAATTTTGAAGCTCTTCATGTATTTCACACCTTTTCAGGCTCTTCATGTTTTTCAACACCGCTTCTTACTCCTCCTATTCTTCAGACCTTTTCATGCTCCTCATATTTTTGACACCTTTTGAAGCTCTTCATATATTTCACACCTTTTCAGGCTCCTCATGTTTTTCAACACCGCGTCATGCTCCTCCTGTTTTTCAGACCGTTTCATGCTCCTCATATTTTTGACACCTTTTGAAGCTCTTCATATATTTCACACCTTTTCAGGCTCCTCATGTTTTTCAACACCGCTTCATGCACCTCCTATTTTTCAGACCGTTTCATTCTCATTATATTATTGACAAGTTTTGAAGCTCTTCATATTTTTAACACCTTTTCAGGCTCTTCATGTTTTTGAAGACCGTTTCATGCTCCCCCTAATATTCAGAGCGTTTTATGCTCCTCATATTTTTGACACCTTTTGAAGCTCTTCATATATTTCACACCTTTTCAGGCTGTTTATGTTTTTTAACACCGCTTCATGCTGCTCCTATTTTTCAGACCATTTCATGCTCCTCATATTTTTGACACGTTTTGAAGTTGTTCATATATTTCACAACTTTTCAGGCTCTTCTTTTTTTCAACACCGATTCTTGCTCCTCCTATTTTTCAGACCGTTTCATGTTCCTCATATTTTTGACAACTTTTGAAGCGCTTCATGTTTTTCACACCTTTTCAGGCTCTTCACTTTTCAACACCGCTTCATGCTCCTCCTATTTTTCAGACCGTATCATGCTCCTCAAACTTTTGAAAACTTTTGAAGCTCTTCATATATTTCACACCTTTTCAGGCTCTTCATGTTTTGCAACACCGTTTCATGCTCCTCTTATTTTTCAGACCGTTTCATGCTCCTCCTATTTTTCAGACAGTTTCATGCTCCTCATATATTTGACTCCTTTTGAAGCTCTTCATATTATTCACACCTTTTCAGGCTCTTCATGTTTTTCAACACCACTTCATGCTCTTCCTATTTTTCAAACTGTTTCATGCTCCTCCTTTTTTTGACACCTTTTGAACCTCTTCATATATTTCACACCTTTTCAGGCTCTTCATGTTTTTCAACACCGCTTGATGCTCCTCCTATTTTTCAGACCGTTTCATGCTCCTTATATTTTTGACTTCTTTTGAAGCTCTTCATATATTTCACTCCTTTTTAGGCTCTTCGTGTTTTTCAACACCACTTCATGCTCTTCCTATTTTTAAGACAGTTTCATGCGCATCATAATTTTGAAACCTTATGAAGCTCTTCATATTTTTCACACATTTTCAGTCTCTTCATGTTTTTCCACACCGTTTCAGGCTGCTCCTATTTTTCAGACCGTTTCATGCTCCTTATATATTTGACACCTTTTGAAGCTCTTCATATTTTTCACTCCTTTTTAGGCTCTTCGTCTTATTCAACACCGTTTCATGCTCCTCCTATTTTTCAGAATGCTTCATGCTCCTCATATTTTTGACACCTTTTGAAGCTCTTCATATTTTTCACACCATTTCAGGCTCTTCATGTTTCTGAACACCGTTTCATGCTCCTCATATTTTTACATGTTTTGAAACTCTTCATATTTTTCACACCTTTTCAGGCTCTTCATATTTTTCAACACCGCTTCATGCTCCTCCTATTTTTCAGACCGTTTCATGCTTCTTATATTTTTGACTTCTTTTGAAGCTCTTCATATATTTCACTCCTTTTTAGGCTCTTCGTGTTTTTCAACACCGTTTCATGCTCCTCCTATTTTTCAGAACGCTTCATGCTCCTCATATTTTTGACACATTTTGTAGCTCTTCATATATTTCACACCTTTTCAGGCTCTTCATGTTTTTCAACACCGCTTCATGCTCTTCTATTTTTAAGACAGTTTCATGCGCATCATAATTTTGAAACCTTTTGAAGTTCTTCATATTTTTCACACATTTTCAGTCTCTTCATGTTTTTCCACACCGTTTCAGGC
This sequence comes from Dama dama, assembly GCF_033118175.1. Taxonomy (NCBI): domain Eukaryota; kingdom Metazoa; phylum Chordata; class Mammalia; order Artiodactyla; family Cervidae; genus Dama; species Dama dama. The sequence continues at coordinate 6,785,936 of NC_083712.1, read as the reverse complement.
TGCTCCTATTTTTCAGACCGTTTCATGCTCCTTATATATTTGACACCTTTTGAAGCTCTTCATATTTTTCACTCCTTTTTAGGCTCTTCGTGTTTTTCAACACCGTATCATGCTCCTAATATTTTTGAGACCGTTTCATGCTCCTCATATTTTTGACACCTTTTGAAGCTCTTCATATTTTTCACACCTTTTCAGGATCTTAATGATTTTGAACACCGTTTCATTTTCCTCCTATTTTTCAGACCGTTTCATGCTCCTCATATTTTTCACACCTTTTGAAGCTCTTCATATTTTTCACACCTTTTCAGTATCTTCAAGTTTTTGAACACCACTTCATGCTCCTCATATTTTTCACACCTTCTGAAGCTCTTCATATTTTTCACAACTTTTCAGGCTCTTCATGTTTTTGAACACGGTTTCATGCTCCTCCTATTTTTCATACCGTTTCATGCTCCTCATATTTTTGCTACTTTTTGAAGCTCTTCATATTTTTCACCCCTGTTCAGTATCTTCAAGTTTTTGATAACCGCTTTATGCTTCTCATATTTTTCACACATTCTGAAGCTCTTCATATTTTTCACACCTTTTGAGGCTCTTAATGATTTTGAACACCGTTTCATTTTCCTCCTATTTTTCAGACCGTTTCATGCTCCTCATATTTTTGACACCTTTTGAAGCGCTTCATATTTTTCACATGTTTTCAGGATCTTCATGTTTTTGAACACCATTTCATGCTCCTCCTATTTTTCAGACCGTTTCATGCTCTTCATGTTTTTCAAGACCGTCTCATGCTCCTCCTTTTTTTCAGACCGTTTCATGCTCCTCATATTTTTCACACGTTTTGAAGTTCTTCAAATTTTGCACACCTTTTCAGGCTCTTCATGTTTTAGAAGACCGTTTCATGCTACTCCTATTTGACACCTTTTGAAGCTCTTCATATTTTTCACACCTTTTCATGCTCTTCATGTTTTCCAACACCGTTTCATGCTCCTCCTATTTTCAGACTGTTTCATGCTCCTCATATTTTTGACACCTTTTCAGGCTCTTAATGATTTTGAACACCGTTTCATACTCCTCTTACTTTTCAGACAGTTTCATGCTCCTCATATTTTTACATGTTTTGAAACTCTTCATATTTTTCACACCTTTTCAGGCTCTTCATATTTTTCAACACCGCTTCATGCTCCTCCTTTTTTTCAGACCGTTTCATGCTTCTTATATTTTTGACTTCTTTTAAAGCTCTTCATATATTTCACTCCTTTTTAGGCTCTTCGTGTTTTTCAACACCGTTTCATGCTCCTCCTATTTTTCAGAACGCTTCATGCTCCTCATATTTTTGACACATTTTGTAGCTCTTCATATATTTCATACCTTTTCAGGCTCTTCATGTTTTTCAACACCACGTCATGCTCCTCCTATTTTTCAGACCGTTTCATGCTCCTCATATTTTTCACAGCTTTTCAGGCTCTTAATGATTTTGAACACCGTTTCATTTTCCTCCTATTTTTCAGACCGTTTCATGCTCCTCATATTTTTCACAGCTTTTCAGGCTCTTCATGTTTTTGAACACCGTTTCATGCTCCTCCTATTTTTCATACCGTTTCATGCTCCTCATATTTTTGCCACTTTTTGAAGCTCTTCATTTTTCACACCTGTTCAGTATCTTCAAGTTTTTGATAACCGCTTCAGGCTTCTCATATTTTTCACACCTTCTGAAGCTCTTCATATTTTTCACACCTTTTCAGGCTCTTAATGATTTTGAACACCGTTTCATTTTCCTCCTATTTTTCAGACCGTTTCATGCTCCTTATATTTTTGACACCTTTTGAAGCTATTCATATTTTTCACAACTTTTTAGGCTCTTCTTGTTTTTGAACACCGCTTCATGCTTCTCCTATTTTTCAGTCCTTTTCATGCTCCTCATGTATTTCACACCGTTTGAAGCTCTTCATATTTTTCACACCTTTTCAGGCTCTTCATGGTTTTGAACACCTCTTCATGCTCCTCCTATTTTTCAGACCATTTCATGCTCCTCATATTTTTGACAGTTTTTGAAGCTCCTCATATTTTTCACACCACTTGAAGCTCTTCATATATTTCACACCATTTCAGACTCTTCATGTTTTTCAACTCCAATTCATGCTCCTCCTATTTTTCAGACCGTTTCATGCTCATCTCATTTTTGACACCTTTGGAAGCTCTTCATATTTTTCACACCTTTTGAAGCTCTTCATATTTTTCGCACCTTTTCAGGCTCTTCATGTTTTTCAACACCGCTTCATGCTCCTCCTATTTTTCAGACCGTTTCATGCTCATCTCATTTTTGCACCTTTTGAAGCTCTTCATATTTTTCACACCTTTTGAAGCTCTTCATATTTTTCGCACCTTTTCTGGCTCTTCATGTTTTTCAACACCGCTTCATGCTCCTCCTATTTTTCAGACCGTCTCTTGATCCTCATGTATTTCACACCTTTGAACCTCTTCATATTTTTCACACCTTTTCAGGCTCTTCATGTTTTTGAACACCGTTTCATGCTCCTCCTATTTTTCAGACCGTTTCATTCTCTTCATATTTTTGACACGTTTGAAGCTCTTCATATTTTTCACACCTTTTCAGGCTTTTCATGTTTTTGAACATCGCTTGATGCTCCTCCTATTATTCACACCTTTTGAAGCTCTTCATATTTTTCACACCTTTTCAGGCTCTTCATGTTTTTGAACACCGCTTCATGCTCCTCCTATTTTTCAGACCGATTCATGCTCCTCATATTTTTGACAACTTTTCAAGCTCTTCATATTTTTCAAACCTTTTGAAGCTCTTCATATTTTTCACACCTTTTCAGGCTCTTCATGTTTTTCCACACCACTTCATGCTCTTCCTATTTTTCAGACCGTTTCATGCTCCTCATATATTTGATACCTTTTGAAGCTCTTCATATTTTTCACACCATTTCAGGCTCTTCATGTTTCTGAACACCGTTTCATGCTCCTCATATTTTTACATGTTTTGAAACTCTTCATATATTTCACACCTTTTCAGGCGCTTCAGGTTTTCAACACCGTTTCATGCTCCTAATATTTTTCAGACCGTTTCATGCTCCTCATATTTTTGACACCTTTTGAAGCTCTTCATATTTTTCACACCTTTTCAGTATCTTCAAGTGTTTGAACCCAGCTTCATGCTCCTCATATTATTCACACCTTCTGAAGCTCTTCATATTTTCCACACATTTTCAGGCCCTTCATGTTTTTCAACACCACTTCATGCTCCTCCTATTTTTCAGACCGTTTCATGCTCCTCATATTTTTGACACCTTTTGAAGCTCTTCATATTTTACACACCTTTTCGGGCTCTTCATGTCTTTGAACACAACTTCATTCTCGCCTTTTTTTCAGACCGTTTCATGCTCCTCATATTTTTCACACCTTTTCAGTCTCTTAATGATTTTGAACACCGTTTCATTTTCCTCCTATTTTTCAGACCGTTTCATGCTCCTCATATTTTTGACCCCTTTTGAAGCGCTTCATATTTTTCACATGTTTTCAGGATCTTCATGTTTTTGAACACCATTTCATGCCTCTCCTATTTTTCAGACCGTTTCATGCTCTTCATGTTTTTCAAGACCGTTTCATGCTCCTCCTATTTTTCAGACCGTTTCATGCACCTCATATTTTCACACGTTTTGAAGCTCTTCAAATTTTGCACACCTTTTCAGGCTCTTCATGTTTTTGAACACCGTTTCATGCTACTCCTATTTGACACCTTTTGAAGCTCTTCATATTTTTCACACCTTTTCATGCTCTTCATGTTTTTCAACACCGTTTCATGCTCCTCCTATTTTCAGACTGTTTCATGCTCCTCATATTTTTGACACCTTTTCAGGCTCTTAATGATTTTGAACACCGTTTCATACTCCTCTTATTTTTCAGACAGTTTCATGCTCCTCATATATTTGACACCTTTTTAAGCTCTTCATATTTTTCACACCTTTTCGGGCTCTTCATGTTTTTGAACACCACTTCATGCTCCTCCTATTTTTCAGACCGTTTCATGCTCCTCATATTTTGACACCTTTTTAATCTCTTCATATTTTTCACACCTTTTCATGCTCTTCATGTTGTTCAACACCGTTTCATACTCCTCTTATTTTTCAGAATGTTTCGTGCTCCTCATATTTTGACACCTTTTGAAGCTCTTCATATTTTTCACATCTTTTCAGTATCTTCAAGTTTTTGAACACCGTTTCATGCTCCTCCTATTTTTCAGACCGTTTCCTGCTCCTCATATTTTTGACAACTTTTGGAGCTCTTCATATTTTTCACACCTTTTCAGGCTCTGCATGTTTTGAACACTCCTTCATGCTCCTCCTATGTTTCAGACCGTTTCATGCTCCTCATATTTTTTCACCTTTTGAAGCTCTTCATATGTTTCACTCATTTTCAGACCCTTCATGTTTTTCAACACCGCTTTATGCTGCACCTATTTTTCAGAACAGTTTCATGCTCCTCATATATTTGACACTTTTTGAACCTCTTCATATTTTTCACACCTTGTCAGGCTCTTCATGCTTTTGAACACCGCTTCATGCTCCACATATTTTTAAGACCATTTCATGCTCCTCATATTTTTCACACATTTTCAGGCTCTTCATGTTTTTGAACACCATTTCATGCTTCTCATATTTATGACACCTTTTGAAGCTCTTCATGTATTTCACGCCTCTTCAGGCTCTTCGTGGTTTTCAACACCATTACATGCTCCTCCTATTTTTCAGACCATTTCATGCTCCTCATATTTTTGACACCTTTTGAAGCTCTTCATATTTTTCAAACCTTTTCAGGCTCTCCATGTTTTCAGCACCATTTGATGCTCCTCCTATTTTCAGACTGTTTCATGCTCCTAATATTTTTCACACCTTTTCAGGCTATTCATTTTTTTCAACTCCCCTTCATGCTCCTCCTATTTTTCAGACCGTTTCATGTTCCTCCTATTTGTGACACTTTTGAATCTCTTCATATATTTCACACCTTTCCAGGCTCTTCATGTTTTTCAACACCGCTTCATGCTCCTCCTATTTTTGAGACCGTATCATGCTCCTCATATTTTTGACACATTTTGAAGCTCTTCATGTTTTTCAACTCCGCTTCATGCTCCTTCTATTTTTGACACCTTTTGAAGCTCTTCATATTTTTCACACATTTTCAGGCTCTTCATGTTTTTCAACACCGTTACATGCTCCTCCTATTTTTAAGACCGTTTCATGCTTCTTATATTTTTGACACCTTTTGAAGCTCTTCATATATTTCACACCTTTTCAGGCTCTTCATGTTTTTCAACACCGCTTCATGCTCCTCCTATTTTTCAGACCATGTCATGCTCCTCATATTTTTGACACCTTTTGAAGCTCTTCATATATTTCACACCTTTTAAGGCTCTTCATGTTTTTGAACAATGCTTCATTCTCCTACTATGTTTCAGATCGTTTCATGCTCCTCATATTTTTGACACTTTTTGAAGCTCTTCATATTTTTTACACCTTTTCAGGCTCTTCATGTTTTTCACACCTTTTCAGGCTCTTCATGTTTTGCAACACCCCTTCATGCTCTTCCTATTTTTCGGACCCTTTGAAACTCCTCCTATTTTTGACACGTTTTTAAGTTCTTCATATTTTTCACACCATTTCAGGTTCTTCATGTTTTTGAACGCCGTTTCATGCTCCTCATATTTTTCAGACTGTTTCATGATCCTCATATTTTTGACAATTTTGAAGCTCTTCATGTATTTCACACCTTTTCAGGCTCCTCATGTTTTTCAACACCGCGTCATGCTCCTCCTGTTTTTCAGACCGTTTCATGCTCCTCATATTTTTGACACCTTTTGAAGCTCTTCTTACTTTACACACCTTTTCAGGCTTTTCATGTTTTTCAACACCGCATCATGCTCCTCCTATTTTTCAGACCGTTTCATTCTCATTATATTATTGACAAGTTTTGAAACTCTTCATATTTTTAACAACTTTTCAGGCTCTTCATGTTTTTGAAGACCGTTTCATGCTCCCCCTAATATTCAGAGCGTTTTATGCTCCTCATATTTTTGACACCTTTTGAAGCTCTTCATATATTTCACACCTTTTCAGGCTGTTTATGTTTTTTAACACCGCTTCATGCTGCTCCTATTTTTCAGACCGTTTCATGCTCCTCATATATTTGACACGTTTGGAAGTTCTTCATATATTTCACAACTTTTCAGGCTCTTCTTTTTTTCAACACCGATTCTTGCTCCTCCTATTTTTCAGACCGTTTCATGTTCCTCATATTTTTGACAACTTTTGAAGCGCTTCATGTTTTTCACACCTTTTCAGGCTCTTCACTTTTCAACACCGCTTCATGCTCCTCCTATTTTTCAGACCGTATCATGCTCCTCATACTTTTGAAAACTTTTGAAGCTCTTCATATATTTCACACCTTTTCAGGCTCTTCATGTTTTGCAACACCGTTTCATGCTCCTCCTATTTTTCAGACCGTTTCATGCTCCTCCTATTTTTCAGACAGTTTCATGCTCCTCATATTTTTGACACCTTTTGAAGCTCTTCATATTTTTCACACCTTTTCAGTATCTTCAAGTGTTTGAACACAGCTTCATGCTCCTCATATTATTCACACCTTCTGAAGCTCTTCATATTTTCCACACATTTTCAGGCCCTTCATGTTTTTCAACACCACTTCATGCTCCTCCTATTTTTCAGACCGTTTCATGCTCCTCATATTTTTGACACCTTTTGAAGCTCTTCATATTTTACACACCTTTTCGGGCTCTTCATGTCTTTGAACACAACTTCATTCTCGCCTTTTTTTCAGACCGTTTCATGCTCCTCATATTTTTCACACCTTTTCAGTCTCTTAATGATTTTGAACACCGTTTCATTTTCCTCCTATTTTTCAGACCGTTTCATGCTCCTCATATTTTTGACCCCTTTTGAAGCGCTTCATATTTTTCACATGTTTTCAGGATCTTCATGTTTTTGAACACCATTTCATGCCTCTCCTATTTTTCAGACCGTTTCATGCTCTTCATGTTTTTCAAGACCGTTTCATGCTCCTCCTATTTTTCAGACCGTTTCATGCACCTCATATTTTCACACGTTTTGAAGCTCTTCAAATTTTGCACACCTTTTCAGGCTCTTCATGTTTTTGAACACCGTTTCATGCTACTCCTATTTGACACCTTTTGAAGCTCTTCATATTTTTCACACCTTTTCATGCTCTTCATGTTTTTCAACACCGTTTCATGCTCCTCCTATTTTCAGACTGTTTCATGCTCCTCATATTTTTGACACCTTTTCAGGCTCTTAATGATTTTGAACACCGTTTCATACTCCTCTTATTTTTCAGACAGTTTCATGCTCCTCATATATTTGACACCTTTTTAAGCTCTTCATATTTTTCACACCTTTTCGGGCTCTTCATGTTTTTGAACACCACTTCATGCTCCTCCTATTTTTCAGACCGTTTCATGCTCCTCATATTTTGACACCTTTTTAATCTCTTCATATTTTTCACACCTTTTCATGCTCTTCATGTTGTTCAACACCGTTTCATACTCCTCTTATTTTTCAGAATGTTTCGTGCTCCTCATATTTTGACACCTTTTGAAGCTCTTCATATTTTTCACATCTTTTCAGTATCTTCAAGTTTTTGAACACCGTTTCATGCTCCTCCTATTTTTCAGACCGTTTCCTGCTCCTCATATTTTTGACAACTTTTGGAGCTCTTCATATTTTTCACACCTTTTCAGGCTCTGCATGTTTTGAACACTCCTTCATGCTCCTCCTATGTTTCAGACCGTTTCATGCTCCTCATATTTTTTCACCTTTTGAAGCTCTTCATATGTTTCACTCATTTTCAGACCCTTCATGTTTTTCAACACCGCTTTATGCTGCACCTATTTTTCAGAACAGTTTCATGCTCCTCATATATTTGACACTTTTTGAACCTCTTCATATTTTTCACACCTTGTCAGGCTCTTCATGCTTTTGAACACCGCTTCATGCTCCACATATTTTTAAGACCGTTTCATGCTCCTCATATTTTTCACACATTTTCAGGCTCTTCATGTTTTTGAACACCATTTCATGCTTCTCATATTTATGACACCTTTTGAAGCTCTTCATGTATTTCACTCCTCTTCAGGCTCTTCGTGGTTTTCAACACCATTACATGCTCCTCCTATTTTTCAGACCATTTCATGCTCCTCATATTTTTGACACCTTTTGAAGCTCTTCATATTTTTCAAACCTTTTCAGGCTCTCCATGTTTTTCAGCACCATTTGATGCTCCTCCTATTTTCAGACTGTTTCATGCTCCTAATATTTTTCACACCTTTTCAGGCTATTCATTTTTTTCAACTCCCCTTCATGCTCCTCCTATTTTTCAGACCGTTTCATGTTCCTCCTATTTGTGACACTTTTGAATCTCTTCATATATTTCACACCTTTCCAGGCTCTTCATGTTTTTCAACACCGCTTCATGCTCCTCCTATTTTTGAGACCGTATCATGCTCCTCATATTTTTGACACATTTTGAAGCTCTTCATGTTTTTCAACTCCGCTTCATGCTCCTTCTATTTTTGACACCTTTTGAAGCTCTTCATATTTTTCACACATTTTCAGGCTCTTCATATTTTTCAACACCGTTACATGCTCCTCCTATTTTTAAGACCGTTTCATGCTTCTTATATTTTTGACACCTTTTGAAGCTCTTCATATATTTCACACCTTTTCAGGCTCTTCATGTTTTTCAACACCGCTTCATGCTCCTCCTATTTTTCAGACCATGTCATGCTCCTCATATTTTTGACACCTTTTGAAGCTCTTCATATATTTCACACCTTTTAAGGCTCTTCATGTTTTTGAACAATGCTTCATTCTCCTACTATGTTTCAGATCGTTTCATGCTCCTCATATTTTTGACACTTTTTGAAGCTCTTCATATTTTTTACACCTTTTCAGGCTCTTCATGTTTTTCACACCTTTTCAGGCTCTTCATGTTTTGCAACACCCCTTCATGCTCTTCCTATTTTTCGGACCCTTTGAAACTCCTCCTATTTTTGACACGTTTTTAAGTTCTTCATATTTTTCACACCATTTCAGGTTCTTCATGTTTTTGAACGCCGTTTCATGCTCCTCATATTTTTCAGACTGTTTCATGATCCTCATATTTTTGACAATTTTGAAGCTCTTCATGTATTTCACACCTTTTCAGGCTCCTCATGTTTTTCAACACCGCGTCATGCTCCTCCTGTTTTTCAGACCGTTTCATGCTCCTCATATTTTTGACACCTTTTGAAGCTCTTCTTACTTTACACACCTTTTCAGGCTTTTCATGTTTTTCAACACCGCATCATGCTCCTCCTATTTTTCAGACCGTTTCATTCTCATTATATTATTGACAAGTTTTGAAACTCTTCATATTTTTAACAACTTTTCAGGCTCTTCATGTTTTTGAAGACCGTTTCATGCTCCCCCTAATATTCAGAGCGTTTTATGCTCCTCATATTTTTGACACCTTTTGAAGCTCTTCATATATTTCACACCTTTTCAGGCTGTTTATGTTTTTTAACACCGCTTCATGCTGCTCCTATTTTTCAGACCGTTTCATGCTCCTCATATATTTGACACGTTTGGAAGTTCTTCATATATTTCACAACTTTTCAGGCTCTTCTTTTTTTCAACACCGATTCTTGCTCCTCCTATTTTTCAGACCGTTTCATGTTCCTCATATTTTTGACAACTTTTGAAGCGCTTCATGTTTTTCACACCTTTTCAGGCTCTTCACTTTTCAACACCGCTTCATGCTCCTCCTATTTTTCAGACCGTATCATGCTCCTCATACTTTTGAAAACTTTTGAAGCTCTTCATATATTTCACACCTTTTCAGGCTCTTCATGTTTTGCAACACCGTTTCATGCTCCTCCTATTTTTCAGACCGTTTCATGCTCCTCCTATTTTTCAGACAGTTTCATGCTCCTCATATATTTGACTCCTTTTGAAGCTCTTCATATTATTCACACCTTTTCAGGCTCTTCATGTTTTTCAACACCACTTCATGGTCTTCCTATTTTTCAAACTGTTTCATGCTCCTCCTATTTTTGACACCTTTTGAACCTCTTCATATATTTCACACTTTTTCAGGCTCTTCATGTTTTTCAACACCGTTTCATGCTCCTCCGATTTTTCAGAACGCTTCATGCTCCTTATATTTTTGACTTCTTTTGAAGCTCTTCATATATTTCACTCCTTTTCAGGCTCTTCATGTTTTTCAACACCGCTCATGCTCTTCCTATTTTTCAGACCGTTTCATGCTCCTCCTATTTTTCATACCGTTTCATGCTCCTCATATTTTTGCCTCTTTTTGAAGCTCTTCATATTTTTCACACCTGTTCAGTATCTTTAAGTTTTTGAACACAGCTTCATGCTCCTCATATTATTCACACCTTCTGAAGCTCTTCATATTTTCCACACATTTTCAGGCTCTTCATGTTTTTCAACACCACTTCATGCTCCTCCTATTTTTCTGACCGTTTCATGCTCCTCATATTTTTGACACCTTTTGAAGCTCTTCATATGTTTCACACCTTTTCAGTATCTTCAAGTTTTTGAACACAGCTTCATGCTCCTCATATTATTCACACCTTCTGAAGCTCTTCATATTTTCCACACATTTTCAGGCCCTTCATGTTTTTCAACACCACTTCATGCTCCTCCTATTTTTCAGACCGTTTCATGCTCCTCATATTTTTGACACCTTTTGAAGCTCTTCATATTTTACACACCTTTTCGGGCTCTTCATGTCTTTGAACACAACTTCATTCTCGCCTTTTTTTCAGACCGTTTCATGCTCCTCATATTTTTCACACCTTTTCAGGCTCTTAATGATTTTGAACACCGTTTCATTTTCCTCCTATTTTTCAGACCGTTTCATGCTCCTCATATTTTTGACCCCTTTTGAAGCGCTTCATATTTTTCACATGTTTTCAGGATCTTCATGTTTTTGAACACCATTTCATGCTCCTCCTATTTTTCAGACCGTTTCATGCTCTTCATGTTTTTCAAGACCGTTTCATACTCCTCCTATTTTTCAGACCGTTTCATGCACCTCATATTTTCACACGTTTTGAAGCTCTTCAAATTTTGCACACCTTTTCAGGCTCTTCATGTTTTTGAACACCGTTTCATGCTACTCCTATTTGACACCTTTTGAAGCTCTTCATATTTTTCACACCTTTTCATGCTCTTCATGTTTTTCAACACCGTTTCATGCTCCTCCAATTTTCAGACTGTTTCATGCTCCTCATATTTTTGACACCTTTTCAGGCTCTTAATGATTTTGAACACCGTTTCATACTCCTCTTATTTTTCAGACAGATTCATGCTCCTCATGTATTTGACACCTTTTTAAGCTCTTCATATTTTTCACACCTTTTCGGGCTCTTCATGTTTTTGAACACCACCTCATGCTCCTCCTATTTTTCAGACCGTTTCATGCTCCTCATATTATGACACCTTTTTAATCTCTTCATATTTTTCACACCTATTCATGCTCTTCATGTTGTTCAACACCGTTTCATACTCCTCTTATTTTTCAGAATGTTTCGTGCTCCTCATATTTTGACACCTTTTGAAGCTCTTCATATTTTTCACATCTTTTCAGTATCTTCAAGTTTTTGAACACCATTTCATGCTCCTCCTATTTTTCAGACCATTTCCTGCTCCTCATATTTTTGACAACTTTTGGAGCTCTTCATATTTTTCACACCTTTTCGGGCTCTGCATGTTTTGAACACTCCTTCATGCTCCTCCTATGTTTCAGACCGTTTCATGCTCCTCAAATTTTTTCACCTTTTGAAGCTCTTCATATGTTTCACTCATTTTCAGACCCTTCATGTTTTTCAACACCGCTTTATGCTGCACCTATTTTTCAGAACAGTTTCATGCTCCTCATATATTTGACACTTTTTGAACCTCTTCATATTTTTCACACCTTGTCAGGCTCTTCATGCTTTTGAACACCGCTTCATGCTCCACATATTTTTAAGACCATTTCATGCTCCTCATATTTTTCACACATTTTCAGGCTCTTCATGTTTTTGAACACCATTTCATGCTTCTCATATTTATGACACCTTTTGAAGCTCTTCATGTATTTCACGCCTCTTCAGGCTCTTCGTGGTTTTCAACACCATTACATGCTCCTCCTATTTTTCAGACCATTTCATGCTCCTCATATTTTTGACACCTTTTGAAGCTCTTCATATTTTTCAAACCTTTTCAGGCTCTCCATGTTTTCAGCACCATTTGATGCTCCTCCTATTTTCAGACTGTTTCATGCTCCTAATATTTTTCACACCTTTTCAGGCTATTCATTTTTTTCAACTCCCCTTCATGCTCCTCCTATTTTTCAGACCGTTTCATGTTCCTCCTATTTGTGACACTTTTGAATCTCTTCATATATTTCACACCTTTCCAGGCTCTTCATGTTTTTCAACACCGCTTCATGCTCCTCCTATTTTTGAGACCGTATCATGCTCCTCATATTTTTGACACATTTTGAAGCTCTTCATATTTTTCACACATTTTCAGGCTCTTCATGTTTTTCAACACCGTTACATGCTCCTCCTATTTTTAAGACCGTTTCATGCTTCTTATATTTTTGACACCTTTTGAAGCTCTTCATATATTTCACACCTTTTCAGGCTCTTCATGTTTTTCAACACTGCTTCATGCTCCTCCTATTTTTCAGACCATGTCATGCTCCTCATATTTTTGACACCTTTTGAAGCTCTTCATATATTTCACACCTTTTCAGGCTCTTCATGTTTTTGAACAATGCGTCATGCTCCTACTATGTTTCAGATCATTTCATGCTCCTCATATTTTTGACACTTTTTGAAGCTCTTCATATTTTTTACACCTTTTCAGGCTCTTCATGTTTTTCACACCTTTTCAGGCTCTTCATGTTTTGCAACACCCCTTCATGCTCTTCCTATTTTTCGGACCCTTTGAAACTCCTCCTTTTTTTGACACGTTTTTAAGTTCTTCATATTTTTCACACCATTTCAGGTTCTTCATGTTTTTGAACGCCGTTTCATGCTCCTCATATTTTTCAGACTGTTTCATGATCCTAATATTTTTGACAATTTTGAAGCTCTTCATGTATTTCACACCTTTTCAGGCTCTTCATGTTTTTCAACACCGCTTCTTACTCCTCCTATTCTTCAGACCTTTACATGCTCCTCATATTTTTGACACCTTTTGAACCTCTTCATATATTTCACACCTTTTCAGGCACTTCATGTTTTTCAACACCGCTTCATGCTCCTCCTATTTTTCAGACTGTTTCATGCTCCTTATATTTTTGACTTCTTTTGAAGCTCTTCATATATTTCACCCCTTTTTAGGCTCTTCGTGTTTTTCAACACCGTTTCATGCTCCTCCTATTTTTCAGAACGCTTCATGCTCCTCATATTTTTGACACATTTTGTAGCTCTTCATATATTTCATACCTTTTTAGCCTCTTCATGTTTTTCAACACCGCTTCATGCTCCTCCTGTTTTTCAGACCGTTTCTTGCTCCTCATAATTTTCACACCGTTTGAAGCTCTTCGTATTTTTCACACCTTTTGAAGCTCTTCATATTTTTCACACCTTTGCAGCCTCTTCTTGTTTTTCAACACCGCTTCATGCTCCTACTATTTTTCAGACTGTTTCATGCTCCTCATATTTTTGACACCTTTTAAAGCTCTTCATATGTTTCACACCTTTTCAGGCTCTTCATGATTTTCACACGATTTCAGGATCTTCATGTTTTTAAACACCGTTTCATGCTCCTCCTAGTTTTCAGACCGTTTCATGCTCCTCATACATTTGACACCTTTTGAAGGTCTTCATATTTTTCACACATTTTCAGGCTCTTCATATTTTTCAACATCGCTTCATACTCCTCCTGTTTTTCAGACCATTTCATGCTCATCTCATTTTTGACACCTTTTGAAACTCTTCATATATTTCACACCTTTTCAGGCTCTTCATGTTTTTCTACACCACTTCATGCTCCTCCTATTTTTCAGACCGTTTCATGCTCATCTCATTTTTGAAACCTTTTGAAGCTCTTCATATTTTTCACACCTTTTCAGGATCTTCATGTTTTTCAACACCGCTTCATGCTCCTGCTAATTTTCAGACCATTTTATACTCCTCATATTTTTAAAACAATTCGAGGCTCTTCATATTTTTCACACCTTATCAGGCTCTTCATGTTTTTGAACACCGTTTCATGATCCTCCTATTTTTCAGAACGTTTCATGCTTCTCATATTTTTGACACCTTTTGAAGCTCTTCGTTTTTTTCACACCTTTTCAGGCTTCATGTTTTTGAATACCGCTTCATGCTCCTCATACATTTCAGACCGTTTCATGCTCCTCATAATTTTGACACCATTTGAAGCTCTTCATATTTTTCACACCTTTTCAAGCTCTTCATGTTTTTGATCACCGTTTCATGCTCCTCCTAATTTTCAGACCATTTCATGCTCCTCATATTTTTGACACCTTTTGAAGCTCTTCATATTTTTCACACGTTTTCAGACTCTTCATGTTTTTCAACACCCTTCATGCTCCTCTTATTTTTCAGACAGTTTCATGCTCCTCATATTTTTTACACCTTTAGAAGCTCTTCATATTTTTCAAACCTTTTCAGGCTCTTCATGTTTTTGAACACTGCTTCATGCTCCTCCTATTTTTCAGACCTTTTCATGCTCCTCATATTTTGACACATTTAGAAGCTTTTCATATTTTTCACACCTTTTCAGGCTCTTCAAGTTTTTCAACACCACTTCATGCTCTTCCATTTTTGCAGACCGTTTCATGCTCCTCATATTTTTGACACCTTTTGATGCTCTTCATATTTTTCACACCTTTTCAGGCTCTTCATTTTTCAACACCGCTTCATGCTCCTCCTATTTTTCAAACCGTTTCATGCTCCTCATGTATTTCACAACTTTTGAAGCTCGTCATATTTTTTACACCTTTTCAGGCGCTTCATGTTTTTGAACATCGCTTCATGCTCCACCTATTTTTCAGACTGTTTCATGTTGATCTCATTTTTGACACCTTTTGAAGCTCTTCATATTTTTCACACCTTTTCAAGCTCTTCAGGTTTTTCAACACTGCTTCATGCTCCACCTATTTTTCAGACCGTTTCATCCTCCTCATATTTTTGATACCTTTTGAAGCTCTTCATATTTTTCACACCTTTTCAGGCTCTTCATGTTTTTGAACACCACTTCATGCTCCTCCTATTTTTCAGAGAGTTTCATGCTCCTCATGTATTTCACACCTTATGAAGCTCTTCATATTTTTCACACCTCTTCAGGCTCTTCATGTTTTTGAACACCGCTTCATGATTCTCCTATTTTTCAGACCCTTTCATGCTCATCTCATTTTTGACACCTTTTGTAGCTCTTCATATTTTTCACATCTTTTCAGGCTCTTCATGTTTTTGAACACCACTTCATGCCTCTCCTATTTTTCAGAGAGTTTCATACTCCTCATGTATTTCACACCTTTTGAAGCTCTTCATATTTTTCACACCTTTTCAGGATGTTCATGTTTTTCCACACAACTTCATGCTTCTCCTATTTTTCAGACCGTTTCATGCTCCTCATGTATTTCACACCTTTTGAAGCTCTTCATATTTTTCACACCTTTTCAGGCTCTTCATGTTTCTGATCACCGTTTCATGCTCCTCCTATTTTCAGACCGTTTCATGCTCCTCATATTTTTCACAACTTTTGAAGCTCTTCATATCTTTCACAACTTTTCAGGGTCTTCATGTTTTTGAACACCACTTCATGATCCTCCTATTTTTCAGACCATTTCATGCTCTTCATATTTTTGACCCATTTTGAAGCTCTTCATATATTTCACACCTTTTCAGGCTCTTCATGTTTTTCAAAACCACTTCATGCTCCTCCTAATTTTCAGACCGTTTCATGTTCTTCTCATTTATTACACATTTTGAAGCTCTTCATATTTTTCACACCTTTTCATGCTCTTCATGTTTTTCAACACCGTTTCATGCTCCTCCAATTTTCAGACTGTTTCATGCTCCTCATATTTTTGACACCTTTTCAGGCTCTTAATGATTTTGAACACCGTTTCATACTCCTCTTATTTTTCAGACAGATTCATGCTCCTCATGTATTTGACACCTTTTTAAGCTCTTCATATTTTTCACACCTTTTCGGGCTCTTCATGTTTTTGAACACCACCTCATGCTCCTCCTATTTTTCAGACCGTTTCATGCTCCTCATATTATGACACCTTTTTAATCTCTTCATATTTTTCACACCTATTCATGCTCTTCATGTTGTTCAACACCGTTTCATACTCCTCTTATTTTTCAGAATGTTTCGTGCTCCTCATATTTTGACACCTTTTGAAGCTCTTCATATTTTTCACATCTTTTCAGTATCTTCAAGTTTTTGAACACCATTTCATGCTCCTCCTATTTTTCAGACCATTTCCTGCTCCTCATATTTTTGACAACTTTTGGAGCTCTTCATATTTTTCACACCTTTTCGGGCTCTGCATGTTTTGAACACTCCTTCATGCTCCTCCTATGTTTCAGACCGTTTCATGCTCCTCAAATTTTTTCACCTTTTGAAGCTCTTCATATGTTTCACTCATTTTCAGACCCTTCATGTTTTTCAACACCGCTTTATGCTGCACCTATTTTTCAGAACAGTTTCATGCTCCTCATATATTTGACACTTTTTGAACCTCTTCATATTTTTCACACCTTGTCAGGCTCTTCATGCTTTTGAACACCGCTTCATGCTCCACATATTTTTAAGACCATTTCATGCTCCTCATATTTTTCACACATTTTCAGGCTCTTCATGTTTTTGAACACCATTTCATGCTTCTCATATTTATGACACCTTTTGAAGCTCTTCATGTATTTCACGCCTCTTCAGGCTCTTCGTGGTTTTCAACACCATTACATGCTCCTCCTATTTTTCAGACCATTTCATGCTCCTCATATTTTTGACACCTTTTGAAGCTCTTCATATTTTTCAAACCTTTTCAGGCTCTCCATGTTTTCAGCACCATTTGATGCTCCTCCTATTTTCAGACTGTTTCATGCTCCTAATATTTTTCACACCTTTTCAGGCTATTCATTTTTTTCAACTCCCCTTCATGCTCCTCCTATTTTTCAGACCGTTTCATGTTCCTCCTATTTGTGACACTTTTGAATCTCTTCATATATTTCACACCTTTCCAGGCTCTTCATGTTTTTCAACACCGCTTCATGCTCCTCCTATTTTTGAGACCGTATCATGCTCCTCATATTTTTGACACATTTTGAAGCTCTTCATATTTTTCACACATTTTCAGGCTCTTCATGTTTTTCAACACCGTTACATGCTCCTCCTATTTTTAAGACCGTTTCATGCTTCTTATATTTTTGACACCTTTTGAAGCTCTTCATATATTTCACACCTTTTCAGGCTCTTCATGTTTTTCAACACTGCTTCATGCTCCTCCTATTTTTCAGACCATGTCATGCTCCTCATATTTTTGACACCTTTTGAAGCTCTTCATATATTTCACACCTTTTCAGGCTCTTCATGTTTTTGAACAATGCGTCATGCTCCTACTATGTTTCAGATCATTTCATGCTCCTCATATTTTTGACACTTTTTGAAGCTCTTCATATTTTTTACACCTTTTCAGGCTCTTCATGTTTTTCACACCTTTTCAGGCTCTTCATGTTTTGCAACACCCCTTCATGCTCTTCCTATTTTTCGGACCCTTTGAAACTCCTCCTTTTTTTGACACGTTTTTAAGTTCTTCATATTTTTCACACCATTTCAGGTTCTTCATGTTTTTGAACGCCGTTTCATGCTTCTCATATTTTTCAGACTGTTTCATGATCCTAATATTTTTGACAATTTTGAAGCTCTTCATGTATTTCACACCTTTTCAGGCTCTTCATGTTTTTCAACACCGCTTCTTACTCCTCCTATTCTTCAGACCTTTACATGCTCCTCATATTTTTGACACCTTTTGAACCTCTTCATATATTTCACACCTTTTCAGGCACTTCATGTTTTTCAACACCGCTTCATGCTCCTCCTATTTTTCAGACTGTTTCATGCTCCTTATATTTTTGACTTCTTTTGAAGCTCTTCATATATTTCACCCCTTTTTAGGCTCTTCGTGTTTTTCAACACCGTTTCATGCTCCTCCTATTTTTCAGAACGCTTCATGCTCCTCATATTTTTGACACATTTTGTAGCTCTTCATATATTTCATACCTTTTTAGCCTCTTCATGTTTTTCAACACCGCTTCATGCTCCTCCTGTTTTTCAGACCGTTTCTTGCTCCTCATAATTTTCACACCGTTTGAAGCTCTTCGTATTTTTCACACATTTTGAAGCTCTTCATATTTTTCACACCTTTGCAGCCTCTTCTTGTTTTTCAACACCGCTTCATGCTCCTACTATTTTTCAGACTGTTTCATGCTCCTCATATTTTTGACACCTTTTAAAGCTCTTCATATGTTTCACACCTTTTCAGGCTCTTCATGATTTTCACACGATTTCAGGATCTTCATGTTTTTAAACACCGTTTCATGCTCCTCCTAGTTTTCAGACCGTTTCATGCTCCTCATACATTTGACACCTTTTGAAGGTCTTCATATTTTTCACACATTTTCAGGCTCTTCATATTTTTCAACATCGCTTCATACTCCTCCTGTTTTTCAGACCATTTCATGCTCATCTCATTTTTGAAAACCTTTTGAAACTCTTCATATATTTCACACCTTTTCAGGCTCTTCATGTTTTTCTACACCACTTCATGCTCCTCCTATTTTTCAGACCGTTTCATGCTCATCTCATTTTTGAAACCTTTTGAAGCTCTTCATATTTTTCACACCTTTTCAGGATCTTCATGTTTTTCAACACCGCTTCATGCTCCTGCTAATTTTCAGACCATTTTATACTCCTCATATTTTTAAAACAATTCGAGGCTCTTCATATTTTTCACACCTTATCAGGCTCTTCATGTTTTTGAACACCGTTTCATGATCCTCCTATTTTTCAGAACGTTTCATGCTTCTCATATTTTTGACACCTTTTGAAGCTCTTCGTTTTTTTCACACCTTTTCAGGCTTCATGTTTTTGAATACCGCTTCATGCTCCTCATACATTTCAGACCGTTTCATGCTCCTCATAATTTTGACACCATTTGAAGCTCTTCATATTTTTCACACCTTTTCAAGCTCTTCATGTTTTTGATCACCGTTTCATGCTCCTCCTAATTTTCAGACCATTTCATGCTCCTCATATTTTTGACACCTTTTGAAGCTCTTCATATTTTTCACACGTTTTCAGACTCTTCATGTTTTTCAACACCCTTCATGCTCCTCTTATTTTTCAGACAGTTTCATGCTCCTCATATTTTTTACACCTTTAGAAGCTCTTCATATTTTTCAAACCTTTTCAGGCTCTTCATGTTTTTGAACACTGCTTCATGCTCCTCCTATTTTTCAGACCTTTTCATGCTCCTCATATTTTGACACATTTAGAAGCTTTTCATATTTTTCACACCTTTTCAGGCTCTTCAAGTTTTTCAACACCACTTCATGCTCTTCCATTTTTGCAGACCGTTTCATGCTCCTCATATTTTTGACACCTTTTGATGCTCTTCATATTTTTCACACCTTTTCAGGCTCTTCATTTTTCAACACCGCTTCATGCTCCTCCTATTTTTCAAACCGTTTCATGCTCCTCATGTATTTCACAACTTTTGAAGCTCGTCATATTTTTTACACCTTTTCAGGCGCTTCATGTTTTTGAACATCGCTTCATGCTCCACCTATTTTTCAGACTGTTTCATGTTGATCTCATTTTTGACACCTTTTGAAGCTCTTCATATTTTTCACACCTTTTCAAGCTCTTCAGGTTTTTCAACACTGCTTCATGCTCCACCTATTTTTCAGACCGTTTCATCCTCCTCATATTTTTGATACCTTTTGAAGCTCTTCATATTTTTCACACCTTTTCAGGCTCTTCATGTTTTTGAACACCACTTCATGCTCCTCCTATTTTTCAGACCGTTTCATGCTCCTCATTTTTTTGACAGCTTTTGAAGCTCTTCATATTTTTCACACATTTTAAGGCTCTTCATGTTTTTAAAAACCGCTTCACACTTCTCCTATTTTTCAGACTGTTTCATTCTCCTCATATTTTTCTCACATTTTGAAGATCTTCATATTTTTCACACCTTTTCAGGCTCTTCATGTTTTTGAACATAGCTTCATGCTCCTCCTACTTTTCAGACCGTTTCATGCTCCTCATGTATTTCACACCTTTTGAATCTCTTCAGAATTTTCCCACCTTTCAGGCTCTTCATGTTTTTGAACACCGTTTCATGGTCTTCCTATTTTTCAGACCGTTTCATGCTCCTCATGTTTTTGACACCTTTAGAAACTCTTCATATTTTTCACACCTTTTCAGGCTCTTCATGTTTTTCAAAACCACTTCATGCTCCTCCTAATTTTCAGACCGTTTCATGTTCTTCTCATTTATTACAAATTTTGAAGCTCTTCATATTTTTCACACCTTTTCAGGCTCTTCATGTTTTTGAACACAGCTTCATGCTCCTCCTATTTTTCAGACCGTTTCAGGCTCCTCATATTTTTGACAAGTTTTGAGGCTCTTCATGTTTTTGAACAACGCTTCATGCTCCTCATATTTTTCAGACAGTTTCATGCTCCTCATGTATTTCACACCTTTTGAAGCTCTTCATATTTTTCACACCTTTTCAGGCTCTTCATGTTTTTCAACGCCGCTTTGTGCTCCTCCTATTTTTCAGTCATTTCATGCTTCTCATATTTTGACACCTTTTGAAACTCTTCATATTTTTGACACCTTTTCAGGCTCTTCATGTTTTTCAACACCGCTTTGTGCTCCTCCTATTTTTCAGTCATTTCATGCTTCTCATATTTTTGACACCTTTTGAAGCTCTTCATATTTTTCACACATTTTCATTCTCTTCATCTTCTTCAAAACCATTTCATGCTCATCATATTTTGCAGACTGTTTCATACTCCTCATATTTTTGGCACATTTGAATCTCTTCATATTTTTCACACCTTCTCATGCTCTTCATCTTCTTCAAAACCATTTCATGCTCATCCTATTTTTCAGAGTGTTTCATGCTCCTCATATTTTTGACACTTTTTGAAGCTCTTCATATTTTTCACACCGTTTCAGGTTCTTCATGTTTCTCATCAAAGCTTCAGGCTCCTCCTATTTTTCAGACCGTTTCATGCTCCTCATATTTTTGAGAACTTTTGAAGCTCTTCATATTTTTCACACCTTTTCAGGCTCTTCATGTTTTTGAGCCCAGCTTCATGCTCCTCAGATTTTTCAGACCGTTTCATGCTCCTCATATTTTTGACACCTTTGAAGCTGTTCATATATTTCAAATCTTTTCAGGCTCTTCATGTTTTTCAACACCGCTTCATGCTCCACCTATTTTTCAGTCGTTTCATGCTTCTCATATTTTGGACACCTTTTGAAGCTCTTCATATTTTCACACCTTTTCATGCTCTTCATCTTTTTCAAAACCGTTTCATGCTCATCCTATTTTTCAGGCTGTTTCGTGCTCCTCATATTTTTGACACATTTTGACGCTCTTCATATTTTACACACCTTTTCAGGATCTTCACGTTTTTAAACACTGCTTCATGCTCCTCCTATTTTTCAGACCATTTCATGCTCCTCATATTTTGGACACCTTTTTAAGCTCTTCATATTTTCCCACTTTTCAGGCTCTTCATGTTTATCAACACCGCTACATGATCCTCCGATATTTCAGACCATTTCATGCTCCTCATATTTTTGACAGCTTTTGAAATTCTTCATATTTTTCACTCATTTACAGTCTTTTCATTATTTTCAACACCGCTTCATGCTCCTCCGATTTTTCAGACCGTTTCATGCTCCTCATATTTTTCTGACCATTTCTTGCTCCTCATATTTTTGAGAACTTTTGAAGGTATTCATATTTTCCCACCTTTTCAGGCTCTTCATGTTTTTCAACACCACTTCATGCTCCTCCTATTTTACAGACCGTTAAATGTTCCTCCTCTTTTTCTGACCATTTCTTGCTCCTCATATTTTTGACACCTTTTGAAGCTCTTCATATTTTTCACAACTTTTCAGGCTTTTCATGTTTTTCAACACCCCTTCATGCTTCTCCTATTTTTCAGACCGTTTCATGCTCCTTATATTTTTCACACCTTTTGTAGCTCTTCATATTTTTCAAACCTTTTCAGACTCTTCCTGTTTTTGAACACCACTTCAGGCTCCCCCTATTTTTCAGACCTTATCATGCTCCTCATATTTTTGACAACTTTTGAAGCTCTTCATATTTTTCACACCTTTTGAAGCTCTTTATATATTTCACACCTTTTCATGCTCTTTATGATTTTCAACACCGCTTCATGCTCCTCCTATTTTTCAGACCGTTTCATGCTCCTAATATTTTTGACACCTTTGAAGCTCTTCATATTTTTCACACCATTTCAGGCTCTTCATGGTTTTCAACACCGCTTCATGATCCTCCTATTTTTCAGACCGTTTCATGCTCCTCATATTTTTGACACCTTTTGAAGCTCTTCATATATTTCACACCTTTTCAGGCTCTTCATGTTTTTAAACACCACTTCGTGCTCCTCCTATTTTTCAGACCGATTCATGCTCCTCATATTTTTCACACCGTTTGAAGCTCTTCATATTTTTCACACCTTTTCAGGCTCTTCATGTTTTTGAACACCGCTTCATGCTCCTCATATTTTTGACACCTTTTGAAGCTCTTCACAAGTTTCACACATTTTCAGGCTCTTCATGTTTTTGAACACCGCTTCATGCTCCTCATATTTTTCACACCTTTTGAAGCTCTTCACATTTTTCACACGTTTTCAGGCTCTTCATGTTTTTCAACACCGCTTCATGCTCCTCCTACTTTTCAGACCGTTTCATGCTCCTCCTATTTTTCAGACCGTTTTATGCTCCTCATATTTTTGACACCTTTTGAAGCTCTTCATATTTTTCACACCTTTTCAGGCTATTCATGTTTTTCAACACCACTTCATGCTCCTCCTATTTTTCAGACCGTTTCATGCTCATCTCATTTTTTACACCTTTTGAACCTTTTCATATTTTTCACACATTTTGAAGCTCTTCATATTTTTCACACCTTTTCAGGCTCTTCATATTTTTGAAGACCGCTTCATGCTCCTCCTATTTTTCCGACCGTTTCATGCTCCTCATACATTTCACACCTTTTGAAGCTCTTCATGTTTTTCACACCTTTTCAGGCTCTTCATGTTTTTCAACACCGCCTCATGCTCCTCGTATTTTTCAGAACGTTTCATGCTCTTCATATTTTTCACACCTTTTGAAGCTCTTCATATTTTTCACACCTTTTCAGGCTCATCATGTTTTTCCACACCGCTTCATGCTCCTTCTATTTTTCATACCGTTTCATGCTCCTCATATTTGACACCTTTTGAAGTGGTTCATATTTTTCACACCCTTTGAAGCTCTTCATATTTTTCACACGTTTTCAGACTCTTCATGTTTTTTTTTTTTATATTTTTTTTTTCATGTTTTTGAACACCGTTTCATGCTTCTTCTATTTTTCAGACCGTTTCATTCTCCTCATATTTTCGACACCTTTTGAAGCTCTTCATATTTTTCACAACTTTTCAGGTTCTTCAAGTTTTTCAACACCGTTTCATGCTCCTCGTATTTTTCAGACCGTTTCATGTTCCTCATATTTTTGACACATTTTGAAGCACTTCCTATTTTCCACACCTTTTCAGGCTCTTCATGTTTTGGAACACCGCTTCATGCTCCTTCTATTTTTCATACCGTTTCATGCTCCTCTCATTTTTCACACCTTTTGAAGCTCTTCATATTTTTCACACCTTTTCAGGCTCTTCATGATTTTGAACACCGTTTCATGCTCCTCCTGTTTTTCAGACCGTTTTATGCTCCTCATATTTTTGACACCTTCTGAAGCTGTTCATATTTTTCACACCTTTTCAGGCTCTTTATATTTTTGAACACCGTTTCTTGCTCCTCCTATTTTTCAGACAGTTTCATTCTCCTCATCTTTTTGACACCTTTGAAGCTCTTCATATATTTCACACCTTTTCAGGCTCTTCATGTTTTTGACCACCGCTTCATGCTCCTCCTATTTTTCAGACAGTTTCATTCTCCTCATCTTTTTGACACCTTTGAAGCTCTTCATATATTTCACACCTTTTCAGGCTCTTCATGTTTATCAACACCTCTTCATGCTCCTCCTATTTTTCGGTCATTTCATGCTTCTCATATTTTTGACACTTTTTGAAGCTGTTCATAATTTTCACACCTTTTCATTCTATTCATCTTTTTCAAACCGTTTCATGCTTATCCAATTTTTCAGGCTGTTTCATGCTTCTCATATTTTTGACACCTTTTGAAGCTCTTCATATTTTTCACACCTTTTCATGCCCTACTTCTTTTAAAAAACCGTTTCATGCTCATCCTATTTTTCAGACTGTTTCATGTTCCTCATATGTTTGACACCTTTTGAAGCTCTTCATATTATTCAAACCTTTTCAGGCTCTTCTTATTTTTGACCACCGCTTCATGCTCCTCCTATTTTTCAGACCGTTTCATGCTTCTCATATTTTTGACACCTCTTGAAGCTCTTCATATTTTTCACACCTTTTCATGCCCTTCATCTTTTTCAAAACTGTTTCATTTTCATCCTATTTTTCAGACGGTTTCATGCTCCTCATATTTTTGACATCTTTTGAAGCTCTTCATATATTTCACACCTTTTCAGGCTCCTCATGTTTTTCAACATTGCTTCATGCTCCTCCTATTTTTCAGACCGTTTTATGCTCCTCATATTTTGACACCTTTTAAAGCTCTTCATATTTTTCACATCTTTTCAGGCTCTTCATGTTTTTGACCACCACTTCATGCTCCTCCTATTTTTCAGACCGTTTCATGCTCCTCATATATTTTACAACTTTTGAAGCTCTTCATATTTTTCACACCTTTTCAGGCTCTTCATGTTTTTGAACACAGTTTCATACTCCTACTATTTTTCAGACTGTTTCATGCTCCTCATATTTTTGACACCTTTTGAAGCCCTTCAGATTCTTCACACCTTTTGAGGCTCTTCATGTTTTTCAACACCACTTCATGCTCCTCTTATTTTTCATACCGTTTCATGCTTCTCATATTTTTGACACCTCTGGAAGCTCTTCATATTTTTCACACCTTTTCATGCCCTTCATCTTTTTCAAAACCGTTTCATTTTCATCCTATTTTTCAGACGGTTTCATGCTCCTCATATTTTGACACCTTTTAAAGCTCTTCATATTTTTCACATCTTTTCAGGCTCTTCATGTTTTTGACCAACACTTCATGCTCCTCCTATTTTTCAGACCGTTTCATGCTCCTCATATATTTTACAACTTTTGAAGCTCTTCATATTTTTCACACCTTTTCAGGCTCTTCATGTTTTTGACCACCACTTCATGCCCCTCCTAGTTTTCAGACCGTTTCATGCTCCTCATATTTTTGACACCTTTTGCATCTCTTCATATATTTCACACCTTTTCATTGTCTTCATGTTTTTCAACACCGTTTTATGCTCCTCATATTTTTCAGACTGTTTCATGCACCTCACATAATTGACACATTTTGAAGCTCTTCATATTTTTCACGCCTTTTCAGGCTTTTCATGTTTTTCAACACCCCTTCAGGCTCCTCCTATTTTTTAGACCGTTTCATGCACCTCATATTTTTCACACCTTTTGAAGCTCTTCATATTTTTCACACCTTTTCAGGCTCTTCATGTTTTTGAACACCGCTTCATGCTCCTCCTAATTTCCAGACCGTTTCATGCTGCTCAATTTTTTTACACATTTTGAAGCTCTTCATATTTTTCACACCTTTTCATGCTCTTCATCTTTTAAAAAACCGTTTCATGCTCATCCTATTTTTCAGACCGTTTCATGCTCCTCATATGTTTGACCCTTTTTGAATCTCTTCATATTTTTCACACCTTTTCAGGCTCTTCATGTTTTTGAGGACCGCTTCATGCTCCTCCTATTTTTCCGACCATTTCATGCTCCTCATAATTTTGACACCTTATTAAGCTCTTCAGATTTTTCACAGTTTTTCAGGCTCTTCATGTGTTTCAACACTGCTTCATTCTCCTCCTATTTTTCAGACCGTTTCATTCTCCTCATATTTTTGACACCTTTGAAGCTCGTCATATATTTCAAACCTTTTACGGCTCTTCATGTTTTTCAACACCGTTTCATGCTCCTCCTATTTTTCAGACTGTTTTATTCTCCTCATATATTTGACACCTTTTGAAGCTCTTCATATATTTCACACCTTTTCAGGCTCTTCATGTTGTTTAACACCGCTTTTTGCTCCTCTATTTTTCAGATAGTTTCATGTTCCTCCTATTGTTCAGACCGTTTCATGCACCTCATATTTTTCACACCTTTTGAAGCTCTTCATATTTTTCACACCTTTTCAGTCTTTTCATGTTTTTGAAGACCACTTCATGCTCCTCCTGTTTTTCAGACCGTTTCATGCTCATCTCATTTTTGACACCTTTTGAAGCTCTTCATATTTTTCACACCTTTTGAAGCTCTTCATATTTTTCACATTTATGAAGCTCTTCTTATTTTTCACACGATTTCAGACTCTTCATGTTTTTCAACACTGCTTCATGCTCCTCCTATTTTTCAGAACGTTTCATACTCCTCATATTTTTGACACCTTTAGAAGCTCTTCATGTTTTTCACAACTTTTCAGGCTCTTCTTGTTTTTTAACACCGCTTCATGCTCCTCCTATTTTTCTGACCGTTTCATTCTCCTCATATTTTTGACACCTTTTGAAACTCTTCATATATTTCACACCTTTTCAGGCTCTTCATATTTTTCAACACCACTTCATGCTCCTCCTATTTTTCAGACCGTGTTATGCGCCTCATATTTTTGACAACTTTTGAAGCTCTTCATATTTTTCACCGTTTTCAGGCTCTTCTCCTTTTTGAACACCGCTTCATGCTCCTCCTATTTTTCAGACCGTTTCAAGCTCCTCATATTTTTGACACCTTTTGAAACTCTTCATATTTTTCACACCTTTTCAGGCTCTTCATGTTTTTCAACACCACTTCATGATCTTCCTATTTTTCAGACGGTTTCATGCTCTTCATATTTTTGACACTTTTGGAAGCTCTTCATATTTTTCACACCTTTTCAGGTTCTTCTTGTTTTTCAACACCACTTCATGCTCCTCTTATTTTTCAGACAGTTTCAAGCTCCTCATATTTTTGACACCTTTTGAAGCTCTTCATATTTTTCACAACTTTTCAGGCTCTTCATGTTTATCAACACCGCTTCATGATCCTCCTATTTTTCAGACCATTTCATGCTCCTCATATTTTTGACACCTTTTTAAGCTCTTCATATTTTCCCACTTTTCAGGCTCTTCATGTTTATCAACACCGCTACATGATCCTCCGATTTTTCAGACCATTTCATGCTCCTCATATTTTTGACAGCTTTTGAAACTCTTCATATTTTTCACTCATTTACAGTCTTTTCATTATTTTCAACACCGCTTCATGCTCCTCCGATTTTTCAGACCGTTTCATGCTCCTCATATTTTTCTGACCATTTCTTGCTCCTCATATTTTTGAGAACTTTTGAAGGTATTCATATTTTCCCACCTTTTCAGGCTCTTCATGTTTTTCAACACCACTTCATGCTCCTTCTATTTTACAGACCGTTAAATGTTCCTCCTCTTTTTCTGACCATTTCTTGCTCCTCATATTTTTGACACCTTTTGAAGCTCTTCATATTTTTCACAACTTTTCAGGCTTTTCATGTTTTTCAACACCCCTTCATGCTTCTCCTATTTTTCAGACCGTTTCATGCTCCTTATATTTTTCACACCTTTTGTAGCTCTTCATATTTTTCAAACCTTTTCAGACTCTTCCTGTTTTTGAACACCACTTCAGGCTCCCCCTATTTTTCAGACCTTATCATGCTCCTCATATTTTTGACAACTTTTGAAGCTCTTCATATTTTTCACACCTTTTGAAGCTCTTTATATATTTCACACCTTTTCATGCTCTTTATGATTTTCAACACCGCTTCATGCTCCTCCTATTTTTCAGACCGTTTCATGCTCCTAATATTTTTGACACCTTTGAAGCTCTTCATATTTTTCACACCATTTCAGGCTCTTCATGGTTTTCAACACCGCTTCATGATCCTCCTATTTTTCAGACCGTTTCATGCTCCTCATATTTTTGACACCTTTTGAAGCTCTTCATATATTTCACACCTTTTCAGGCTCTTCATGTTTTTCAACACCACTTCGTGCTCCTCCTATTTTTCAGACCGATTCATGCTCCTCATATTTTTCACACCGTTTGAAGCTCTTCATATTTTTCACACCTTTTCAGGCTCTTCATGTTTTTGAACACCGCTTCATGCTCCTCATATTTTTGACACCTTTTGAAGCTCTTCACAAGTTTCACACATTTTCAGGCTCTTCATGTTTTTGAACACCGCTTCATGCTCCTCATATTTTTCACACCTTTTGAAGCTCTTCACATTTTTCACACGTTTTCAGGCTCTTCATGTTTTTCAACACCGCTTCATGCTCCTCCTACTTTTCAGACCGTTTCATGCTCCTCCTATTTTTCAGACCGTTTTATGCTCCTCATATTTTTGACACCTTTTGAAGCTCTTCATATTTTTCACACCTTTTCAGGCTATTCATGTTTTTCAACACCACTTCATGCTCCTCCTATTTTTCAGACCGTTTCATGCTCATCTCATTTTTTACACCTTTTGAACCTTTTCATATTTTTCACACATTTTGAAGCTCTTCATATTTTTCACACCTTTTCAGGCTCTTCATATTTTTGAAGACCGCTTCATGCTCCTCCTATTTTTCCGACCGTTTCATGCTCCTCATACATTTCACACCTTTTGAAGCTCTTCATGTTTTTCACACCTTTTCAGGCTCTTCATGTTTTCAACACCGCCTCATGCTCATCGTATTTTTCAGAACGTTTCATGCTCTTCATATTTTTCACACCTTTTGAAGCTCTTCATATTTTTCACACCTTTTCAGGCTCATCATGTTTTTCCACACCGCTTCATGCTCCTTCTATTTTTCATACCGTTTCATGCTCCTCATATTTGACACCTTTTGAAGTGGTTCATATTTTTCACACCCTTTGAAGCTCTTCATATTTTTCACACGTTTTCAGACTCTTCATGTTTTTTTTTTTTTTATATTTTTTTTTTCATGTTTTTGAACACCGTTTCATGCTTCTTCTATTTTACAGACCGTTTCATGCTCCTCATATTTTCGACACCTTTTGAAGCTCTTCATATTTTTCACAACTTTTCAGGTTCTTCAAGTTTTTCAACACCGTTTCATGCTCCTCGTATTTTTCAGACCGTTTCATGTTCCTCATATTTTTGACACATTTTGAAGCACTTCCTATTTTCCACACCTTTTCAGGCTCTTCATGTTTTGGAACACCGCTTCATGCTCCTTCTATTTTTCATACCGTTTCATGCTCCTCTCATTTTTCACACCTTTTGAAGCTCTTCATATTTTTCACACCTTTTCAGGCTCTTCATGATTTTGAACACCGTTTCATGCTCCTCCTGTTTTTCAGACCGTTTTATGCTCCTCATATTTTTGACACCTTCTGAAGCTGTTCATATTTTTCACACCTTTTTAGGCTCTTTATATTTTTGAACACCGTTTCTTGCTCCTCCTATTTTTCAGACAGTTTCATTCTCCTCATCTTTTTGACACCTTTGAAGCTCTTCATATATTTCACACCTTTTCATTGTCTTCATGTTTTTCAACACCGTTTTATGCTCCTCATATTTTTCAGACTGTTTCATGCACCTCACATAATTGACACATTTTGAAGCTCTTCATATTTTTCACGCCTTTTCAGGCTTTTCATGTTTTTCAACACCCCTTCAGGCTCCTCCTATTTTTTAGACCGTTTAATGCACCTCATATTATTCACACCTTTTGAAGCTCTTCATATTTTTCACACCTTTTCAGGCTCTTCATGTTTTTGAACACCGCTTCATGCTCCTCCTAATTTCCAGACCGTTTCATGCTGCTCAATTTTTTTACACATTTTGAAGCTCTTCATATTTTTCACACCTTTTCATGCTCTTCATCTTTTAAAAAACCGTTTCATGCTCATCCTATTTTTCAGACCGTTTCATGCTCCTCATATGTTTGACCCTTTTTGAAGCTCTTCATATTTTTCACACCTTTTCAGGCTCTTCATGTTTTTGAGGACCGCTTCATGCTCCTCCTATTTTTCCGACCATTTCATGCTCCTCATAATTTTGACACCTTATTAAGCTCTTCAGATTTTTCACAGTTTTTCAGGCTCTTCATGTGTTTCAACACTGCTTCATTCTCCTCCTATTTTTCAGACCGTTTCATTCTCCTCATATTTTTGACACCTTTGAAGCTCGTCATATATTTCAAACCTTTTACGGCTCTTCATGTTTTTCAACACCGTTTCATGCTCCTCCTATTTTTCAGACTGTTTTATTCTCCTCATATATTTGACACCTTTTGAAGCTCTTCATATATTTCACACCTTTTCAGGCTCTTCATGTTGTTTAACACCGCTTTTTGCTCCTCTATTTTTCAGATAGTTTCATGTTCCTCCTATTGTTCAGACCGTTTCATGCACCTCATATTTTTCACACCTTTTGAAGCTCTTCATATTTTTCACACCTTTTCAGTCTTTTCATGTTTTTGAAGACCACTTCATGCTCCTCCTGTTTTTCAGACCGTTTCATGCTCATCTCATTTTTGACACCTTTTGAAGCTCTTCATATTTTTCACACCTTTTGAAGCTCTTCATATTTTTCACATTTATGAAGCTCTTCTTATTTTTCACACGATTTCAGACTCTTCATGTTTTTCAACACTGCTTCATGCTCCTCCTATTTTTCAGAACGTTTCATACTCCTCATATTTTTGACACCTTTAGAAGCTCTTCATGTTTTTCACAACTTTTCAGGCTCTTCTTGTTTTTTAACACCGCTTCATGCTCCTCCTATTTTTCTGACCGTTTCATTCTCTTCATATTTTTGACACCTTTTGAAACTCTTCATATATTTCACACCTTTTCAGGCTCTTCATATTTTTCAACACCACTTCATGCTCCTCCTATTTTTCAGACCGTGTTATGCGCCTCATATTTTTGACAACTTTTGAAGCTCTTCATATTTTTCACCGTTTTCAGGCTCTTCTCCTTTTTGAACACCGCTTCATGCTCCTCCTATTTTTCAGACCGTTTCAAGCTCCTCATATTTTTGACACCTTTTGAAACTCTTCATATTTTTCACACCTTTTCAGGCTCTTCATGTTTTTCAACACCACTTCATGATCTTCCTATTTTTCAGACGGTTTCATGCTCTTCATATTTTTGACACTTTTGGAAGCTCTTCATATTTTTCACACCTTTTCAGGTTCTTCTTGTTTTTCAACACCACTTCATGCTCCTCTTATTTTTCAGACAGTTTCAAGCTCCTCATATTTTTGACACCTTTTGAAGCTCTTCATATTTTTCACAACTTTTCAGGCTCTTCATGTTTATCAACACCGCTTCATGATCCTCCTATTTTTCAGACCATTTCATGCTCCTCATATTTTTGACACCTTTTTAAGCTCTTCATATTTTCCCACTTTTCAGGCTCTTCATGTTTATCAACACCGCTACATGATCCTCCGATTTTTCAGACCATTTCATGCTCCTCATATTTTTGACAGCTTTTGAAACTCTTCATATTTTTCACTCATTTACAGTCTTTTCATTATTTTCAACACCGCTTCATGCTCCTCCGATTTTTCAGACCGTTTCATGCTCCTCATATTTTTCTGACCATTTCTTGCTCCTCATATTTTTGAGAACTTTTGAAGGTATTCATATTTTCCCACCTTTTCAGGCTCTTCATGTTTTTCAACACCACTTCATGCTCCTTCTATTTTACAGACCGTTAAATGTTCCTCCTCTTTTTCTGACCATTTCTTGCTCCTCATATTTTTGACACCTTTTGAAGCTCTTCATATTTTTCACAACTTTTCAGGCTTTTCATGTTTTTCAACACCCCTTCATGCTTCTCCTATTTTTCAGACCGTTTCATGCTCCTTATATTTTTCACACCTTTTGTAGCTCTTCATATTTTTCAAACCTTTTCAGACTCTTCCTGTTTTTGAACACCACTTCAGGCTCCCCCTATTTTTCAGACCTTATCATGCTCCTCATATTTTTGACAACTTTTGAAGCTCTTCATATTTTTCACACCTTTTGAAGCTCTTTATATATTTCACACCTTTTCAGGCTCTTTATGATTTTCAACACCGCTTCATGCTCCTCCTATTTTTCAGACCGTTTCATGCTCCTAATATTTTTGACACCTTTGAAGCTCTTCATATTTTTCACACCATTTCAGGCTCTTCATGGTTTTCAACACCGCTTCATGATCCTCCTATTTTTCAGACCGTTTCATGCTCCTCATATTTTTGACACCTTTTGAAGCTCTTCATATATTTCACACCTTTTCAGGCTCTTCATGTTTTTCAACACCACTTCGTGCTCCTCCTATTTTTCAGACCGATTCATGCTCCTCATATTTTTCACACCGTTTGAAGCTCTTCATATTTTTCACACCTTTTCAGGCTCTTCATGTTTTTGAACACCGCTTCATGCTCCTCATATTTTTGACACCTTTTGAAGCTCTTCACAAGTTTCACACATTTTCAGGCTCTTCATGTTTTTGAACACCGCTTCATGCTCCTCATATTTTTCACACCTTTTGAAGCTCTTCACATTTTTCACACGTTTTCAGGCTCTTCATGTTTTTCAACACCGCTTCATGCTCCTCCTACTTTTCAGACCGTTTCATGCTCCTCCTATTTTTCAGACCGTTTTATGCTCCTCATATTTTTGACACCTTTTGAAGCTCTTCATATTTTTCACACCTTTTCAGGCTATTCATGTTTTTCAACACCACTTCATGCTCCTCCTATTTTTCAGACCGTTTCATGCTCATCTCATTTTTTACACCTTTTGAACCTTTTCATATTTTTCACACATTTTGAAGCTCTTCATATTTTTCACACCTTTTCAGGCTCTTCATATTTTTGAAGACCGCTTCATGCTCCTCCTATTTTTCCGACCGTTTCATGCTCCTCATACATTTCACACCTTTTGAAGCTCTTCATGTTTTTCACACCTTTTCAGGCTCTTCATGTTTTCAACACCGCCTCATGCTCCTCGTATTTTTCAGAACGTTTCATGCTCTTCATATTTTTCACACCTTTTGAAGCTCTTCATATTTTTCACACCTTTTCAGGCTCATCATGTTTTTCCACACCGCTTCATGCTCCTTCTATTTTTCATACCGTTTCATGCTCCTCATATTTGACACCTTTTGAAGTGGTTCATATTTTTCACACCCTTTGAAGCTCTTCATATTTTTCACACGTTTTCAGACTCTTCATGTTTTTTTTTTTTTTATATTTTTTTTTTCATGTTTTTGAACACCGTTTCATGCTTCTTCTATTTTACAGACCGTTTCATGCTCCTCATATTTTCGACACCTTTTGAAGCTCTTCATATTTTTCACAACTTTTCAGGTTCTTCAAGTTTTTCAACACCGTTTCATGCTCCTCGTATTTTTCAGACCGTTTCATGTTCCTCATATTTTTGACACATTTTGAAGCACTTCCTATTTTCCACACCTTTTCAGGCTCTTCATGTTTTGGAACACCGCTTCATGCTCCTTCTATTTTTCATACCGTTTCATGCTCCTCTCATTTTTCACACCTTTTGAAGCTCTTCATATTTTTCACACCTTTTCAGGCTCTTCATGATTTTGAACACCGTTTCATGCTCCTCCTGTTTTTCAGACCGTTTTATGCTCCTCATATTTTTGACACCTTCTGAAGCTGTTCATATTTTTCACACCTTTTTAGGCTCTTTATATTTTTGAACACCGTTTCTTGCTCCTCCTATTTTTCAGACAGTTTCATTCTCCTCATCTTTTTGACACCTTTGAAGCTCTTCATATATTTCACACCTTTTCAGGCTCTTCATGTTTTTGACCACCGCTTCATGCTCCTCCTATTTTTCAGACAGTTTCATTCTCCTCATCTTTTTGACACCTTTGAAGCTCTTCATATATTTCACACCTTTTCAGGCTCTTCATGTTTATCAACACCTCTTCATGCTCCTCCTATTTTTCGGTCGTTTCATGCTTCTCATATTTTTGACACTTTTTGAAGCTGTTCATAATTTTCACACCTTTTCATTCTATTCATCTTTTTCAAACCGTTTCATGCTTATCCAATTTTTCAGGCTGTTTCATGCTTCTCATATTTTTGACACCTTTTGAAGCTCTTCATATTTTTCACACCTTTTCATGCCCTACTTCTTTTAAAAAACCGTTTCATGCTCATCCTATTTTTCAGACCGTTTCATGCTCCTCATATATTTTACAATTTTTGAAGCTCTTCATATTTTTCACACCTTTTCAGGCTCTTCATGTTTTTGACCACCACTTCATGCCCCTCCTAGTTTTCAGACCGTTTCATGCTCCTCATATTTTTGACACCTTTTGCATCTCTTCATATATTTCACACCTTTTCATTGTCTTCATGTTTTTCAACACCGTTTTATGCTCCTCATATTTTTCAGACTGTTTCATGCACCTCACATAATTGACACATTTTGAAGCTCTTCATATTTTTCACGCCTTTTCAGGCTTTTCATGTTTTTCAACACCCCTTCAGGCTCCTCCTATTTTTTAGACCGTTTCATGCACCTCATATTTTTCACACCTTTTGAAGCTCTTCATATTTTTCACACCTTTTCAGGCTCTTCATGTTTTTGAACACCACTTCATGCTCCTCCTAATTTCCAGACCGTTTCATGCTGCTCAATTTTTTTACACATTTTGAAGCTCTTCATATTTTTCACACCTTTTCATGCTCTTCATCTTTTAAAAAACCGTTTCATGCTCATCCTATTTTTCAGACCGTTTCATGCTCCTCATATGTTTGACCCTTTTTGAAGCTCTTCATATTTTTCACACCTTTTCAGGCTCTTCATGTTTTTGAGGACCGCTTCTTGCTCCTCCTATTTTTCCGACCATTTCATGCTCCTCATAATTTTGACACCTTATTAAGCTCTTCAGATTTTTCACAGTTTTTCAGGCTCTTCATGTGTTTCAACACTGCTTCATTCTCCTCCTATTTTTCAGACCGTTTCATTCTCCTCATATTTTTGACACCTTTGAAGCTCGTCATATATTTCAAACCTTTTACGGCTCTTCATGTTTTTCAACACCGTTTCATGCTCCTCCTATTTTTCAGAGTGTTTTATTCTCCTCATATATTTAACACCTTTTGAAGCTCTTCATATATTTCACACCTTTTCAGGCTCTTCATGTTGTTTAACACCGCTTTTTGCTCCTCTATTTTTCAGATAGTTTCATGTTCCTCCTATTGTTCAGACCGTTTCATGCACCTCATATTTTTCACACCTTTTGAAGCTCTTCATATTTTTCACACCTTTTCAGTCTTTTCATGTTTTTGAAGACCACTTCATGCTCCTCCTGTTTTTCAGACCGTTTCATGCTCATCTCATTTTTGACACCTTTTGAAGCTCTTCATATTTTTCACACCTTTTGAAGCTCTTCATATTTTTCACATTTATGAAGCTCTTCTTATTTTTCACACGATTTCAGACTCTTCATGTTTTTCAACACTGCTTCATGCTCCTCCTATTTTTCAGAACGTTTCATACTCCTCATATTTTTGACACCTTTAGAAGCTCTTCATGTTTTTCACAACTTTTCAGGCTCTTCTTGTTTTTTAACACCGCTTCATGCTCCTCCTATTTTTCTGACCGTTTCATTCTCCTCATATTTTTGACACCTTTTGAAACTCTTCATATATTTCACACCTTTTCAGGCTCTTCATATTTTTCAACACCACTTCATGCTCCTCCTATTTTTCAGAACGTATCATGCTTCTCTTGTATTTCACACCTTTTGAAGCTCTTCATATTTTTCACACCTTTTCAGACTCTTCATGTTTTTGAGGACCGCTTCATGCTCCTCCTATTTTTCCGACCATTTCATGCTCCTCATAATTTTGACACCTTATTAAGCTCTTCAGATTTTTCACAGTTTTTCAGGCTCTTCATGTGTTTCAACACTGCTTCATTCTCCTCCTATTTTTCAGACCGTTTCATTCTCCTCATATTTTTGACACCTTTGAAGCTCGTCATATATTTCAAACCTTTTACGGCTCTTCATGTTTTTCAACACCGCTTCATGCTCCTCCTATTTTTCAGAGTGTTTTATTCTCCTCATATATTTGACACCTTTTGAAGCTCTTCATATATTTCACACCTTTTCAGGCTCTTCATGTTGTTTAACACCGCTTTTTGCTCCTCTATTTTTCAGATAGTTTCATGTTCCTCCTATTGTTCAGACCGTTTCATGCACCTCATATTTTTCACACCTTTTGAAGCTCTTCATATTTTTCACACCTTTTCAGTCCTTTCATGTTTTTGAAGACCACTTCATGCTCCTCCTGTTTTTCAGACCGTTTCATGCTCATCTCATTTTTGCACCTTTTGAAGCTCTTCATATT
Source organism: Dama dama (assembly GCF_033118175.1). Classification (NCBI taxonomy): domain Eukaryota; kingdom Metazoa; phylum Chordata; class Mammalia; order Artiodactyla; family Cervidae; genus Dama; species Dama dama. The sequence goes on along the minus strand of NC_083712.1, from coordinate 6,749,036 downwards.
TTTCACACCTTTTGAAGCTCTTCATATTTTTCACATTTTTGAAGCTCTTCTTATTTTTCACACGATTTCAGACTCTTCATGTTTTTCAACACTGCTTCATGCTCCTCCTATTTTTCAGAACGTTTCATACTCCTCATATTTTTGACACCTTTAGAAGCTCTTCATGTTTTTCACAACTTTTCAGGCTCTTCTTGTTTTTTTAACACCGCTTCATGCTCCTCCTATTTTTCTGACCGTTTCATTCTCCTCATATTTTTGACACCTTTTGAAACTCTTCATATATTTCACACCTTTTCAGGCTCTTCATATTTTTCAACACCACTTCATGCTCCTCCTATTTTTCAGAACGTATCATGCTTCTCTTGTATTTCACACCTTTTGAAGCTCTTCATATTTTTCACACCTTTTCAGGCTCTTCATGTTTTTCCACACCACTTCATGCTCCTCCTTTTTTGCAGACCGTTTCATGCTCCTCATGTATTTCACGACTTTTGAAGCTCTTCATATTTTTCCCACCTTTTCCGGCTCTCCATGTTTTTGATCACCGTTTCATGCTCCTCCTATTTTTCAGACCGTTTCATGCACCTCATATTTTTCACACTTTTTGAAGCTCTTCTTATTTTTCACACCTTTTCAGTCTTTTCATGTTTTTGAAGACCGCTTCATGCTCCTCCTATTTTTCAGACCGTTTCATGCTCATGTCATTTTTGACACCTTTTGAAGCTCTTCATATTTTTCACACCTTTTGAAGCTCTTCATATTTTTCTCACGTTTTCAGGCTCTTCATGTTTTTCAACACCGCTTCATGCTCCTCCTATTTTTCTGACCATTTCATGCTCATCTCATTTTTGACACCTTTTGAAGGTTTTCATATTTTTCTCACCTTTTCAGGCTCTTCATGTTTTAGAACACCGCTTCAGGCTCCTCCTATTTTTCAGACCGTTTAATGCTCCTCATATTTTTTGCACCTTTTGAAGCTCTTCATATTTTTCACACCTTTTCAGGCTCTTCATGTTTTGGAACACCGTTTCATGCTCCTCCGATTTTTCAGACCGTTTCATGCTCCTCATATATTTGACACCTTTTGAAGCTCTTCATATTTTTCACACCTTTTCAGGCTCTTCCATTTTTTCAACACCGCTTCATGCTCCTCCTATTTTTCAGACCGTTTCATGCTCCTCATATTTTTGACACCTTGTGAAGGTCTTCATATTTTTCACACCTTTTCATGATCTTCATGTTTTTTCAACACCGTTTCATGCTCCTCATATTTTTCAGACCATTTCATGCTTCTCAAATTTTGACACTGTTTGAAAATCTTCATATTTTTCACACCTTTTCATGCTCATCATGTTTTTCAACACAGTTTCACACTCCTTTTATTTTTGACACGTTTTGAAGCTCTGCATATTTTTCACACCTTTTCAGCCTCTTCAAGTTTTTCAACACCGCTTCATGCTCCTCCTATTTTGCAGACCGTTTCATGCTCCTCATATTTTGACCCCTTTTGAAACTCTTCATATATTTCATAACTTTTCAGGCTCTTCATATTTTTCAAAACTGCTTCATGATCCTCCTCTTTTTCAGACCGTTTCATGCTCTTCATATTTTTGCTACATTTTGAAGCTCTTCATATTTTTCACAACTTTTCATGCTCTTCATGTTTTTTCAACACCGTTTCATGCTCCTCATATATTTGAGACCATTTCATGCTTCTCAAATTTTGACACGTTTTGAAGATCTTCATATTTTTCACACCTTTTCATTCTTGTCATGTTTTTGAACACAGTTTCACACTCCTCATATTTTTGACACCTTTTGAACTCTTCATATTTTTCACACCTTTTCAGGCTCTTCATGTTTTTGATCACCGTTTCATGCTCCTCCTATTTTTCAGACCGTTTCATGCTCATCTCATTTTTGACACCTTTTGAAACTCTTCATATATTTCACACCTTTAAGGCTCTTCAGGTTTTTGGAGACCGCTTCATGCTCCTCCTAATTTTCAGACCGTTTCATGCTCCTCATATTTTTGGCACCATTAGAAGCTCTTCATATTTTTCACACCTTTTCAGGCTCTTCATGTTTTTCAACACCGCTTCATGCTCCTCCTCTTTTTCAGACCATTTTTGCTCCTCATAATTTTGACACCATATGAAGCTCTTCATATTTCTCACAACTTTTCTGGTTCTTCATGTATTTCAAAACCGCTTCATGCTCCTCCTATTTTTCAGACCGTATCATGCTCATCTAATTTTTGAGACCTTTTGAAGCTCTTCATATTTTTCCACATCTTTTGAAGCTCTTCATATTTTTCACGCGTTTTCAGGCTCTTCATGTTTTTCAACACCCCTTCTTGGTCCTCCTATTTTTCAGACCGTTTCATGCTCCTCATATTTTTGACACCTTTTGCAGCTCTTCATATTTTTCACACCTATTCAGGCTCTTCATGTTTTTGAACACCGCTTCATGCTCCTCCTATTTCAGACCGTTTCATGCTCCTCATAATTTTGACACCTTTTGAAGCTCTTCATATTTTTCACACCTATTCAGGCTCTTCATGTTTTTGAACACCGCTTCATGCTCCTCCTATTTCAGACCGTTTCATGCTCCTCATAATTTTGACACGTTTTGAAGCTCTTCATATTTTTCACACCGTTTCAGGCTCTTCTTGTTTTTGAACACCGATTCATGCTCCTCCTATTTTTAAGACCGTTTCATGCTCCTCATAATTTTGACACCTTTTGAAGCTTTTCATACTTTTTACACCTTTTTAGGCTCTTCATGTTTTTCAACACCACTTCATGCTCCTCCTTTTCTGCAGACCGTTTCATGCTCCTCATATTTTTGACACCTTTTGAAGCTCTTCATATTTCTCACACCTTTTAAGGCTCTTCATATTTTTCAACACCGCTTCATGCTCCTCCTATTTTTCAGACCGTTTAATGCTCCTCATATTTTTGACACATTTTGAAGCTCTTCGTATTTTCCACACCTTTTCAGGCTCTTCATATTTTTGAACACCGCTTCATGCTCCTCCTATTTTTCAGACCGTTTCATGCTCATCTCATTTTTGACACCTTTTGAAGCTCCTCATATTTCTCACACCTTTTCAGGCTCTTCATGTTTTTCAACACCGCTTCATGCTCCTCCTATTTTTCATACCGTTTCATGCTCTTCTCATTTTAGACAACTTTTGAAGCTTTTCATATTTTTCACACCTTTTCAGGCTCTTCATGTTTTTGAACACCGCTTCATGCTCCTCCTATTTTTCAGACCGTATCATGCTCCTCATAAATTTCACACCTTTTGAAGCTCTTCATATTTTTCACACATTTTCAGGCTCTTCATGTTTTTTAACACCACTTCATGCTCCTTCTATTTTTCAGAGAGTTCCATGCTCCTCATGTATTTCACACCTTTTGAAGCTCTTCATATTTTGCACTCCTTTTCAGGCTCTTCATGTTTTTGAACACAGTTTCATACTCCTACTATTTTTCAGACTGTTTCATGCTCCTCATATTTTTGACACCTTTTGAAGCCCTTCAGATTCTTCACACCTTTTCAGGCTCTTCATGTTTTGGAACACCGCTTCATGCTCCTTCTATTTTTCATACCGTTTCATGCTCCTCTCATTTTTCACACCTTTTGAAGCTCTTCATATTTTTCACACCTTTTCAGGCTCTTCATGATTTTGAACACCGTTTCATGCTCCTCCTGTTTTTCAGACCGTTTTATGCTCCTCATATTTTTGACACCTTCTGAAGCTGTTCATATTTTTCACACCTTTTCAGGCTCTTTATATTTTTGAACACCGTTTCTTGCTCCTCCTATTTTTCAGACAGTTTCATTCTCCTCATCTTTTTGACACCTTTGAAGCTCTTCATATATTTCACACCTTTTCAGGCTCTTCATGTTTTTGACCACCGCTTCATGCTCCTCCTATTTTTCAGACAGTTTCATTCTCCTCATCTTTTTGACACCTTTGAAGCTCTTCATATATTTCACACCTTTTCAGGCTCTTCATGTTTATCAACACCTCTTCATGCTCCTCCTATTTTTCGGTCATTTCATGCTTCTCATATTTTTGACACTTTTTGAAGCTGTTCATAATTTTCACACCTTTTCATTCTATTCATCTTTTTCAAACCGTTTCATGCTTATCCAATTTTTCAGGCTGTTTCATGCTTCTCATATTTTTGACACCTTTTGAAGCTCTTCATATTTTTCACACCTTTTCATGCCCTACTTCTTTTAAAAAACCGTTTCATGCTCATCCTATTTTTCAGACTGTTTCATGTTCCTCATATGTTTGACACCTTTTGAAGCTCTTCATATTATTCAAACCTTTTCAGGCTCTTCTTATTTTTGACCACCGCTTCATGCTCCTCCTATTTTTCAGACCGTTTCATGCTTCTCATATTTTTGACACCTCTTGAAGCTCTTCATATTTTTCACACCTTTTCATGCCCTTCATCTTTTTCAAAACTGTTTCATTTTCATCCTATTTTTCAGACGGTTTCATGCTCCTCATATTTTTGACATCTTTTGAAGCTCTTCATATATTTCACACCTTTTCAGGCTCCTCATGTTTTTCAACATTGCTTCATGCTCCTCCTATTTTTCAGACCGTTTTATGCTCCTCATATTTTGACACCTTTTAAAGCTCTTCATATTTTTCACATCTTTTCAGGCTCTTCATGTTTTTGACCACCACTTCATGCTCCTCCTATTTTTCAGACCGTTTCATGCTCCTCATATATTTTACAACTTTTGAAGCTCTTCATATTTTTCACACCTTTTCAGGCTCTTCATGTTTTTGAACACAGTTTCATACTCCTACTATTTTTCAGACTGTTTCATGCTCCTCATATTTTTGACACCTTTTGAAGCCCTTCAGATTCTTCACACCTTTTGAGGCTCTTCATGTTTTTCAACACCACTTCATGCTCCTCTTATTTTTCATACCGTTTCATGCTTCTCATATTTTTGACACCTCTGGAAGCTCTTCATATTTTTCACACCTTTTCATGCCCTTCATCTTTTTCAAAACCGTTTCATTTTCATCCTATTTTTCAGACGGTTTCATGCTCCTCATATTTTGACACCTTTTAAAGCTCTTCATATTTTTCACATCTTTTCAGGCTCTTCATGTTTTTGACCAACACTTCATGCTCCTCCTATTTTTCAGACCGTTTCATGCTCCTCATATATTTTACAACTTTTGAAGCTCTTCATATTTTTCACACCTTTTCAGGCTCTTCATGTTTTTGACCACCACTTCATGCCCCTCCTAGTTTTCAGACCGTTTCATGCTCCTCATATTTTTGACACCTTTTGCATCTCTTCATATATTTCACACCTTTTCATTGTCTTCATGTTTTTCAACACCGTTTTATGCTCCTCATATTTTTCAGACTGTTTCATGCACCTCACATAATTGACACATTTTGAAGCTCTTCATATTTTTCACGCCTTTTCAGGCTTTTCATGTTTTTCAACACCCCTTCAGGCTCCTCCTATTTTTTAGACCGTTTCATGCACCTCATATTTTTCACACCTTTTGAAGCTCTTCATATTTTTCACACCTTTTCAGGCTCTTCATGTTTTTGAACACCGCTTCATGCTCCTCCTAATTTCCAGACCGTTTCATGCTGCTCAATTTTTTTACACATTTTGAAGCTCTTCATATTTTTCACACCTTTTCATGCTCTTCATCTTTTAAAAAACCGTTTCATGCTCATCCTATTTTTCAGACCGTTTCATGCTCCTCATATGTTTGACCCTTTTTGAATCTCTTCATATTTTTCACACCTTTTCAGGCTCTTCATGTTTTTGAGGACCGCTTCATGCTCCTCCTATTTTTCCGACCATTTCATGCTCCTCATAATTTTGACACCTTATTAAGCTCTTCAGATTTTTCACAGTTTTTCAGGCTCTTCATGTGTTTCAACACTGCTTCATTCTCCTCCTATTTTTCAGACCGTTTCATTCTCCTCATATTTTTGACACCTTTGAAGCTCGTCATATATTTCAAACCTTTTACGGCTCTTCATGTTTTTCAACACCGTTTCATGCTCCTCCTATTTTTCAGACTGTTTTATTCTCCTCATATATTTGACACCTTTTGAAGCTCTTCATATATTTCACACCTTTTCAGGCTCTTCATGTTGTTTAACACCGCTTTTTGCTCCTCTATTTTTCAGATAGTTTCATGTTCCTCCTATTGTTCAGACCGTTTCATGCACCTCATATTTTTCACACCTTTTGAAGCTCTTCATATTTTTCACACCTTTTCAGTCTTTTCATGTTTTTGAAGACCACTTCATGCTCCTCCTGTTTTTCAGACCGTTTCATGCTCATCTCATTTTTGACACCTTTTGAAGCTCTTCATATTTTTCACACCTTTTGAAGCTCTTCATATTTTTCACATTTATGAAGCTCTTCTTATTTTTCACACGATTTCAGACTCTTCATGTTTTTCAACACTGCTTCATGCTCCTCCTATTTTTCAGAACGTTTCATACTCCTCATATTTTTGACACCTTTAGAAGCTCTTCATGTTTTTCACAACTTTTCAGGCTCTTCTTGTTTTTTAACACCGCTTCATGCTCCTCCTATTTTTCTGACCGTTTCATTCTCCTCATATTTTTGACACCTTTTGAAACTCTTCATATATTTCACACCTTTTCAGGCTCTTCATATTTTTCAACACCACTTCATGCTCCTCCTATTTTTCAGACCGTGTTATGCGCCTCATATTTTTGACAACTTTTGAAGCTCTTCATATTTTTCACCGTTTTCAGGCTCTTCTCCTTTTTGAACACCGCTTCATGCTCCTCCTATTTTTCAGACCGTTTCAAGCTCCTCATATTTTTGACACCTTTTGAAACTCTTCATATTTTTCACACCTTTTCAGGCTCTTCATGTTTTTCAACACCACTTCATGATCTTCCTATTTTTCAGACGGTTTCATGCTCTTCATATTTTTGACACTTTTGGAAGCTCTTCATATTTTTCACACCTTTTCAGGTTCTTCTTGTTTTTCAACACCACTTCATGCTCCTCTTATTTTTCAGACAGTTTCAAGCTCCTCATATTTTTGACACCTTTTGAAGCTCTTCATATTTTTCACAACTTTTCAGGCTCTTCATGTTTATCAACACCGCTTCATGATCCTCCTATTTTTCAGACCATTTCATGCTCCTCATATTTTTGACACCTTTTTAAGCTCTTCATATTTTCCCACTTTTCAGGCTCTTCATGTTTATCAACACCGCTACATGATCCTCCGATTTTTCAGACCATTTCATGCTCCTCATATTTTTGACAGCTTTTGAAACTCTTCATATTTTTCACTCATTTACAGTCTTTTCATTATTTTCAACACCGCTTCATGCTCCTCCGATTTTTCAGACCGTTTCATGCTCCTCATATTTTTCTGACCATTTCTTGCTCCTCATATTTTTGAGAACTTTTGAAGGTATTCATATTTTCCCACCTTTTCAGGCTCTTCATGTTTTTCAACACCACTTCATGCTCCTTCTATTTTACAGACCGTTAAATGTTCCTCCTCTTTTTCTGACCATTTCTTGCTCCTCATATTTTTGACACCTTTTGAAGCTCTTCATATTTTTCACAACTTTTCAGGCTTTTCATGTTTTTCAACACCCCTTCATGCTTCTCCTATTTTTCAGACCGTTTCATGCTCCTTATATTTTTCACACCTTTTGTAGCTCTTCATATTTTTCAAACCTTTTCAGACTCTTCCTGTTTTTGAACACCACTTCAGGCTCCCCCTATTTTTCAGACCTTATCATGCTCCTCATATTTTTGACAACTTTTGAAGCTCTTCATATTTTTCACACCTTTTGAAGCTCTTTATATATTTCACACCTTTTCATGCTCTTTATGATTTTCAACACCGCTTCATGCTCCTCCTATTTTTCAGACCGTTTCATGCTCCTAATATTTTTGACACCTTTGAAGCTCTTCATATTTTTCACACCATTTCAGGCTCTTCATGGTTTTCAACACCGCTTCATGATCCTCCTATTTTTCAGACCGTTTCATGCTCCTCATATTTTTGACACCTTTTGAAGCTCTTCATATATTTCACACCTTTTCAGGCTCTTCATGTTTTTCAACACCACTTCGTGCTCCTCCTATTTTTCAGACCGATTCATGCTCCTCATATTTTTCACACCGTTTGAAGCTCTTCATATTTTTCACACCTTTTCAGGCTCTTCATGTTTTTGAACACCGCTTCATGCTCCTCATATTTTTGACACCTTTTGAAGCTCTTCACAAGTTTCACACATTTTCAGGCTCTTCATGTTTTTGAACACCGCTTCATGCTCCTCATATTTTTCACACCTTTTGAAGCTCTTCACATTTTTCACACGTTTTCAGGCTCTTCATGTTTTTCAACACCGCTTCATGCTCCTCCTACTTTTCAGACCGTTTCATGCTCCTCCTATTTTTCAGACCGTTTTATGCTCCTCATATTTTTGACACCTTTTGAAGCTCTTCATATTTTTCACACCTTTTCAGGCTATTCATGTTTTTCAACACCACTTCATGCTCCTCCTATTTTTCAGACCGTTTCATGCTCATCTCATTTTTTACACCTTTTGAACCTTTTCATATTTTTCACACATTTTGAAGCTCTTCATATTTTTCACACCTTTTCAGGCTCTTCATATTTTTGAAGACCGCTTCATGCTCCTCCTATTTTTCCGACCGTTTCATGCTCCTCATACATTTCACACCTTTTGAAGCTCTTCATGTTTTTCACACCTTTTCAGGCTCTTCATGTTTTCAACACCGCCTCATGCTCATCGTATTTTTCAGAACGTTTCATGCTCTTCATATTTTTCACACCTTTTGAAGCTCTTCATATTTTTCACACCTTTTCAGGCTCATCATGTTTTTCCACACCGCTTCATGCTCCTTCTATTTTTCATACCGTTTCATGCTCCTCATATTTGACACCTTTTGAAGTGGTTCATATTTTTCACACCCTTTGAAGCTCTTCATATTTTTCACACGTTTTCAGACTCTTCATGTTTTTTTTTTTTTTATATTTTTTTTTTCATGTTTTTGAACACCGTTTCATGCTTCTTCTATTTTACAGACCGTTTCATGCTCCTCATATTTTCGACACCTTTTGAAGCTCTTCATATTTTTCACAACTTTTCAGGTTCTTCAAGTTTTTCAACACCGTTTCATGCTCCTCGTATTTTTCAGACCGTTTCATGTTCCTCATATTTTTGACACATTTTGAAGCACTTCCTATTTTCCACACCTTTTCAGGCTCTTCATGTTTTGGAACACCGCTTCATGCTCCTTCGATTTTTCATACCGTTTCATGCTCCTCTCATTTTTCACACCTTTTGAAGCTCTTCATATTTTTCACACCTTTTCAGGCTCTTCATGATTTTGAACACCGTTTCATGCTCCTCCTGTTTTTCAGACCGTTTTATGCTCCTCATATTTTTGACACCTTCTGAAGCTGTTCATATTTTTCACACCTTTTTAGGCTCTTTATATTTTTGAACACCGTTTCTTGCTCCTCCTATTTTTCAGACAGTTTCATTCTCCTCATCTTTTTGACACCTTTGAAGCTCTTCATATATTTCACACCTTTTCATTGTCTTCATGTTTTTCAACACCGTTTTATGCTCCTCATATTTTTCAGACTGTTTCATGCACCTCACATAATTGACACATTTTGAAGCTCTTCATATTTTTCACGCCTTTTCAGGCTTTTCATGTTTTTCAACACCCCTTCAGGCTCCTCCTATTTTTTAGACCGTTTAATGCACCTCATATTATTCACACCTTTTGAAGCTCTTCATATTTTTCACACCTTTTCAGGCTCTTCATGTTTTTGAACACCGCTTCATGCTCCTCCTAATTTCCAGACCGTTTCATGCTGCTCAATTTTTTTACACATTTTGAAGCTCTTCATATTTTTCACACCTTTTCATGCTCTTCATCTTTTAAAAAACCGTTTCATGCTCATCCTATTTTTCAGACCGTTTCATGCTCCTCATATGTTTGACCCTTTTTGAAGCTCTTCATATTTTTCACACCTTTTCAGGCTCTTCATGTTTTTGAGGACCGCTTCATGCTCCTCCTATTTTTCCGACCATTTCATGCTCCTCATAATTTTGACACCTTATTAAGCTCTTCAGATTTTTCACAGTTTTTCAGGCTCTTCATGTGTTTCAACACTGCTTCATTCTCCTCCTATTTTTCAGACCGTTTCATTCTCCTCATATTTTTGACACCTTTGAAGCTCGTCATATATTTCAAACCTTTTACGGCTCTTCATGTTTTTCAACACCGTTTCATGCTCCTCCTATTTTTCAGACTGTTTTATTCTCCTCATATATTTGACACCTTTTGAAGCTCTTCATATATTTCACACCTTTTCAGGCTCTTCATGTTGTTTAACACCGCTTTTTGCTCCTCTATTTTTCAGATAGTTTCATGTTCCTCCTATTGTTCAGACCGTTTCATGCACCTCATATTTTTCACACCTTTTGAAGCTCTTCATATTTTTCACACCTTTTCAGTCTTTTCATGTTTTTGAAGACCACTTCATGCTCCTCCTGTTTTTCAGACCGTTTCATGCTCATCTCATTTTTGACACCTTTTGAAGCTCTTCATATTTTTCACACCTTTTGAAGCTCTTCATATTTTTCACATTTATGAAGCTCTTCTTATTTTTCACACGATTTCAGACTCTTCATGTTTTTCAACACTGCTTCATGCTCCTCCTATTTTTCAGAACGTTTCATACTCCTCATATTTTTGACACCTTTAGAAGCTCTTCATGTTTTTCACAACTTTTCAGGCTCTTCTTGTTTTTTAACACCGCTTCATGCTCCTCCTATTTTTCTGACCGTTTCATTCTCCTCATATTTTTGACAGCTTTTGAAACTCTTCATATATTTCACACCTTTTCAGGCTCTTCATATTTTTCAACACCACTTCATGCTCCTCCTATTTTTCAGACCGTGTTATGCGCCTCATATTTTTGACAACTTTTGAAGCTCTTCATATTTTTCACCGTTTTCAGGCTCTTCTCCTTTTTGAACACCGCTTCATGCTCCTCCTATTTTTCAGACCGTTTCAAGCTCCTCATATTTTTGACACCTTTTGAAACTCTTCATATTTTTCACACCTTTTCAGGCTCTTCATGTTTTTCAACACCACTTCATGATCTTCCTATTTTTCAGACGGTTTCATGCTCTTCATATTTTTGACACTTTTGGAAGCTCTTCATATTTTTCACACCTTTTCAGGTTCTTCTTGTTTTTCAACACCACTTCATGCTCCTCTTATTTTTCAGACAGTTTCAAGCTCCTCATATTTTTGACACCTTTTGAAGCTCTTCATATTTTTCACAACTTTTCAGGCTCTTCATGTTTATCAACACCGCTTCATGATCCTCCTATTTTTCAGACCATTTCATGCTCCTCATATTTTTGACACCTTTTTAAGCTCTTCATATTTTCCCACTTTTCAGGCTCTTCATGTTTATCAACACCGCTACATGATCCTCCGATTTTTCAGACCATTTCATGCTCCTCATATTTTTGACAGCTTTTGAAACTCTTCATATTTTTCACTCATTTACAGTCTTTTCATTATTTTCAACACCGCTTCATGCTCCTCCGATTTTTCAGACCGTTTCATGCTCCTCATATTTTTCTGACCATTTCTTGCTCCTCATATTTTTGAGAACTTTTGAAGGTATTCATATTTTCCCACCTTTTCAGGCTCTTCATGTTTTTCAACACCACTTCATGCTCCTTCTATTTTACAGACCGTTAAATGTTCCTCCTCTTTTTCTGACCATTTCTTGCTCCTCATATTTTTGACACCTTTTGAAGCTCTTCATATTTTTCACAACTTTTCAGGCTTTTCATGTTTTTCAACACCCCTTCATGCTTCTCCTATTTTTCAGACCGTTTCATGCTCCTTATATTTTTCACACCTTTTGTAGCTCTTCATATTTTTCAAACCTTTTCAGACTCTTCCTGTTTTTGAACACCACTTCAGGCTCCCCCTATTTTTCAGACCTTATCATGCTCCTCATATTTTTGACAACTTTTGAAGCTCTTCATATTTTTCACACCTTTTGAAGCTCTTTATATATTTCACACCTTTTCAGGCTCTTTATGATTTTCAACACCGCTTCATGCTCCTCCTATTTTTCAGACCGTTTCATGCTCCTAATATTTTTGACACCTTTGAAGCTCTTCATATTTTTCACACCATTTCAGGCTCTTCATGGTTTTCAACACCGCTTCATGATCCTCCTATTTTTCAGACCGTTTCATGCTCCTCATATTTTTGACACCTTTTGAAGCTCTTCATATATTTCACACCTTTTCAGGCTCTTCATGTTTTTCAACACCACTTCGTGCTCCTCCTATTTTTCAGACCGATTCATGCTCCTCATATTTTTCACACCGTTTGAAGCTCTTCATATTTTTCACACCTTTTCAGGCTCTTCATGTTTTTGAACACCGCTTCATGCTCCTCATATTTTTGACACCTTTTGAAGCTCTTCACAAGTTTCACACATTTTCAGGCTCTTCATGTTTTTGAACACCGCTTCATGCTCCTCATATTTTTCACACCTTTTGAAGCTCTTCACATTTTTCACACGTTTTCAGGCTCTTCATGTTTTTCAACACCGCTTCATGCTCCTCCTACTTTTCAGACCGTTTCATGCTCCTCCTATTTTTCAGACCGTTTTATGCTCCTCATATTTTTGACACCTTTTGAAGCTCTTCATATTTTTCACACCTTTTCAGGCTATTCATGTTTTTCAACACCACTTCATGCTCCTCCTATTTTTCAGACCGTTTCATGCTCATCTCATTTTTTACACCTTTTGAACCTTTTCATATTTTTCACACATTTTGAAGCTCTTCATATTTTTCACACCTTTTCAGGCTCTTCATATTTTTGAAGACCGCTTCATGCTCCTCCTATTTTTCCGACCGTTTCATGCTCCTCATACATTTCACACCTTTTGAAGCTCTTCATGTTTTTCACACCTTTTCAGGCTCTTCATGTTTTCAACACCGCCTCATGCTCCTCGTATTTTTCAGAACGTTTCATGCTCTTCATATTTTTCACACCTTTTGAAGCTCTTCATATTTTTCACACCTTTTCAGGCTCATCATGTTTTTCCACACCGCTTCATGCTCCTTCTATTTTTCATACCGTTTCATGCTCCTCATATTTGACACCTTTTGAAGTGGTTCATATTTTTCACACCCTTTGAAGCTCTTCATATTTTTCACACGTTTTCAGACTCTTCATGTTTTTTTTTTTTTTATATTTTTTTTTTCATGTTTTTGAACACCGTTTCATGCTTCTTCTATTTTACAGACCGTTTCATGCTCCTCATATTTTCGACACCTTTTGAAGCTCTTCATATTTTTCACAACTTTTCAGGTTCTTCAAGTTTTTCAACACCGTTTCATGCTCCTCGTATTTTTCAGACCGTTTCATGTTCCTCATATTTTTGACACATTTTGAAGCACTTCCTATTTTCCACACCTTTTCAGGCTCTTCATGTTTTGGAACACCGCTTCATGCTCCTTCTATTTTTCATACCGTTTCATGCTCCTCTCATTTTTCACACCTTTTGAAGCTCTTCATATTTTTCACACCTTTTCAGGCTCTTCATGATTTTGAACACCGTTTCATGCTCCTCCTGTTTTTCAGACCGTTTTATGCTCCTCATATTTTTGACACCTTCTGAAGCTGTTCATATTTTTCACACCTTTTTAGGCTCTTTATATTTTTGAACACCGTTTCTTGCTCCTCCTATTTTTCAGACAGTTTCATTCTCCTCATCTTTTTGACACCTTTGAAGCTCTTCATATATTTCACACCTTTTCAGGCTCTTCATGTTTTTGACCACCGCTTCATGCTCCTCCTATTTTTCAGACAGTTTCATTCTCCTCATCTTTTTGACACCTTTGAAGCTCTTCATATATTTCACACCTTTTCAGGCTCTTCATGTTTATCAACACCTCTTCATGCTCCTCCTATTTTTCGGTCGTTTCATGCTTCTCATATTTTTGACACTTTTTGAAGCTGTTCATAATTTTCACACCTTTTCATTCTATTCATCTTTTTCAAACCGTTTCATGCTTATCCAATTTTTCAGGCTGTTTCATGCTTCTCATATTTTTGACACCTTTTGAAGCTCTTCATATTTTTCACACCTTTTCATGCCCTACTTCTTTTAAAAAACCGTTTCATGCTCATCCTATTTTTCAGACCGTTTCATGCTCCTCATATATTTTACAATTTTTGAAGCTCTTCATATTTTTCACACCTTTTCAGGCTCTTCATGTTTTTGACCACCACTTCATGCCCCTCCTAGTTTTCAGACCGTTTCATGCTCCTCATATTTTTGACACCTTTTGCATCTCTTCATATATTTCACACCTTTTCATTGTCTTCATGTTTTTCAACACCGTTTTATGCTCCTCATATTTTTCAGACTGTTTCATGCACCTCACATAATTGACACATTTTGAAGCTCTTCATATTTTTCACGCCTTTTCAGGCTTTTCATGTTTTTCAACACCCCTTCAGGCTCCTCCTATTTTTTAGACCGTTTCATGCACCTCATATTTTTCACACCTTTTGAAGCTCTTCATATTTTTCACACCTTTTCAGGCTCTTCATGTTTTTGAACACCACTTCATGCTCCTCCTAATTTCCAGACCGTTTCATGCTGCTCAATTTTTTTACACATTTTGAAGCTCTTCATATTTTTCACACCTTTTCATGCTCTTCATCTTTTAAAAAACCGTTTCATGCTCATCCTATTTTTCAGACCGTTTCATGCTCCTCATATGTTTGACCCTTTTTGAAGCTCTTCATATTTTTCACACCTTTTCAGGCTCTTCATGTTTTTGAGGACCGCTTCTTGCTCCTCCTATTTTTCCGACCATTTCATGCTCCTCATAATTTTGACACCTTATTAAGCTCTTCAGATTTTTCACAGTTTTTCAGGCTCTTCATGTGTTTCAACACTGCTTCATTCTCCTCCTATTTTTCAGACCGTTTCATTCTCCTCATATTTTTGACACCTTTGAAGCTCGTCATATATTTCAAACCTTTTACGGCTCTTCATGTTTTTCAACACCGTTTCATGCTCCTCCTATTTTTCAGAGTGTTTTATTCTCCTCATATATTTAACACCTTTTGAAGCTCTTCATATATTTCACACCTTTTCAGGCTCTTCATGTTGTTTAACACCGCTTTTTGCTCCTCTATTTTTCAGATAGTTTCATGTTCCTCCTATTGTTCAGACCGTTTCATGCACCTCATATTTTTCACACCTTTTGAAGCTCTTCATATTTTTCACACCTTTTCAGTCTTTTCATGTTTTTGAAGACCACTTCATGCTCCTCCTGTTTTTCAGACCGTTTCATGCTCATCTCATTTTTGACACCTTTTGAAGCTCTTCATATTTTTCACACCTTTTGAAGCTCTTCATATTTTTCACATTTATGAAGCTCTTCTTATTTTTCACACGATTTCAGACTCTTCATGTTTTTCAACACTGCTTCATGCTCCTCCTATTTTTCAGAACGTTTCATACTCCTCATATTTTTGACACCTTTAGAAGCTCTTCATGTTTTTCACAACTTTTCAGGCTCTTCTTGTTTTTTAACACCGCTTCATGCTCCTCCTATTTTTCTGACCGTTTCATTCTCCTCATATTTTTGACACCTTTTGAAACTCTTCATATATTTCACACCTTTTCAGGCTCTTCATATTTTTCAACACCACTTCATGCTCCTCCTATTTTTCAGAACGTATCATGCTTCTCTTGTATTTCACACCTTTTGAAGCTCTTCATATTTTTCACACCTTTTCAGACTCTTCATGTTTTTGAGGACCGCTTCATGCTCCTCCTATTTTTCCGACCATTTCATGCTCCTCATAATTTTGACACCTTATTAAGCTCTTCAGATTTTTCACAGTTTTTCAGGCTCTTCATGTGTTTCAACACTGCTTCATTCTCCTCCTATTTTTCAGACCGTTTCATTCTCCTCATATTTTTGACACCTTTGAAGCTCGTCATATATTTCAAACCTTTTACGGCTCTTCATGTTTTTCAACACCGCTTCATGCTCCTCCTATTTTTCAGAGTGTTTTATTCTCCTCATATATTTGACACCTTTTGAAGCTCTTCATATATTTCACACCTTTTCAGGCTCTTCATGTTGTTTAACACCGCTTTTTGCTCCTCTATTTTTCAGATAGTTTCATGTTCCTCCTATTGTTCAGACCGTTTCATGCACCTCATATTTTTCACACCTTTTGAAGCTCTTCATATTTTTCACACCTTTTCAGTCCTTTCATGTTTTTGAAGACCACTTCATGCTCCTCCTGTTTTTCAGACCGTTTCATGCTCATCTCATTTTTGCACCTTTTGAAGCTCTTCATATTTTTCACACCTTTTGAAGCTCTTCATATTTTTCACATTTTTGAAGCTCTTCTTATTTTTCACACGATTTCAGACTCTTCATGTTTTTCAACACTGCTTCATGCTCCTCCTATTTTTCAGAACGTTTCATACTCCTCATATTTTTGACACCTTTAGAAGCTCTTCATGTTTTTCACAACTTTTCAGGCTCTTCTTGTTTTTTTAACACCGCTTCATGCTCCTCCTATTTTTCTGACCGTTTCATTCTCCTCATATTTTTGACACCTTTTGAAACTCTTCATATATTTCACACCTTTTCAGGCTCTTCATATTTTTCAACACCACTTCATGCTCCTCCTATTTTTCAGAACGTATCATGCTTCTCTTGTATTTCACACCTTTTGAAGCTCTTCATATTTTTCACACCTTTTCAGGCTCTTCATGTTTTTCCACACCACTTCATGCTCCTCCTTTTTTGCAGACCGTTTCATGCTCCTCATGTATTTCACGACTTTTGAAGCTCTTCATATTTTTCCCACCTTTTCCGGCTCTCCATGTTTTTGATCACCGTTTCATGCTCCTCCTATTTTTCAGACCGTTTCATGCACCTCATATTTTTCACACTTTTTGAAGCTCTTCTTATTTTTCACACCTTTTCAGTCTTTTCATGTTTTTGAAGACCGCTTCATGCTCCTCCTATTTTTCAGACCGTTTCATGCTCATGTCATTTTTGACACCTTTTGAAGCTCTTCATATTTTTCACACCTTTTGAAGCTCTTCATATTTTTCTCACGTTTTCAGGCTCTTCATGTTTTTCAACACCGCTTCATGCTCCTCCTATTTTTCTGACCATTTCATGCTCATCTCATTTTTGACACCTTTTGAAGGTTTTCATATTTTTCTCACCTTTTCAGGCTCTTCATGTTTTAGAACACCGCTTCAGGCTCCTCCTATTTTTCAGACCGTTTAATGCTCCTCATATTTTTTGCACCTTTTGAAGCTCTTCATATTTTTCACACCTTTTCAGGCTCTTCATGTTTTGGAACACCGTTTCATGCTCCTCCGATTTTTCAGACCGTTTCATGCTCCTCATATATTTGACACCTTTTGAAGCTCTTCATATTTTTCACACCTTTTCAGGCTCTTCCATTTTTTCAACACCGCTTCATGCTCCTCCTATTTTTCAGACCGTTTCATGCTCCTCATATTTTTGACACCTTGTGAAGGTCTTCATATTTTTCACACCTTTTCATGATCTTCATGTTTTTTCAACACCGTTTCATGCTCCTCATATTTTTCAGACCATTTCATGCTTCTCAAATTTTGACACTGTTTGAAAATCTTCATATTTTTCACACCTTTTCATGCTCATCATGTTTTTCAACACAGTTTCACACTCCTTTTATTTTTGACACGTTTTGAAGCTCTGCATATTTTTCACACCTTTTCAGCCTCTTCAAGTTTTTCAACACCGCTTCATGCTCCTCCTATTTTGCAGACCGTTTCATGCTCCTCATATTTTGACCCCTTTTGAAACTCTTCATATATTTCATAACTTTTCAGGCTCTTCATATTTTTCAAAACTGCTTCATGATCCTCCTCTTTTTCAGACCGTTTCATGCTCTTCATATTTTTGCTACATTTTGAAGCTCTTCATATTTTTCACAACTTTTCATGCTCTTCATGTTTTTTCAACACCGTTTCATGCTCCTCATATATTTGAGACCATTTCATGCTTCTCAAATTTTGACACGTTTTGAAGATCTTCATATTTTTCACACCTTTTCATTCTTGTCATGTTTTTGAACACAGTTTCACACTCCTCATATTTTTGACACCTTTTGAACTCTTCATATTTTTCACACCTTTTCAGGCTCTTCATGTTTTTGATCACCGTTTCATGCTCCTCCTATTTTTCAGACCGTTTCATGCTCATCTCATTTTTGACACCTTTTGAAACTCTTCATATATTTCACACCTTTAAGGCTCTTCAGGTTTTTGGAGACCGCTTCATGCTCCTCCTAATTTTCAGACCGTTTCATGCTCCTCATATTTTTGGCACCATTAGAAGCTCTTCATATTTTTCACACCTTTTCAGGCTCTTCATGTTTTTCAACACCGCTTCATGCTCCTCCTCTTTTTCAGACCATTTTTGCTCCTCATAATTTTGACACCATATGAAGCTCTTCATATTTCTCACAACTTTTCTGGTTCTTCATGTATTTCAAAACCGCTTCATGCTCCTCCTATTTTTCAGACCGTATCATGCTCATCTAATTTTTGAGACCTTTTGAAGCTCTTCATATTTTTCCACATCTTTTGAAGCTCTTCATATTTTTCACGCGTTTTCAGGCTCTTCATGTTTTTCAACACCCCTTCTTGGTCCTCCTATTTTTCAGACCGTTTCATGCTCCTCATATTTTTGACACCTTTTGCAGCTCTTCATATTTTTCACACCTATTCAGGCTCTTCATGTTTTTGAACACCGCTTCATGCTCCTCCTATTTCAGACCGTTTCATGCTCCTCATAATTTTGACACCTTTTGAAGCTCTTCATATTTTTCACACCTATTCAGGCTCTTCATGTTTTTGAACACCGCTTCATGCTCCTCCTATTTCAGACCGTTTCATGCTCCTCATAATTTTGACACGTTTTGAAGCTCTTCATATTTTTCACACCGTTTCAGGCTCTTCTTGTTTTTGAACACCGATTCATGCTCCTCCTATTTTTAAGACCGTTTCATGCTCCTCATAATTTTGACACCTTTTGAAGCTTTTCATACTTTTTACACCTTTTTAGGCTCTTCATGTTTTTCAACACCACTTCATGCTCCTCCTTTTCTGCAGACCGTTTCATGCTCCTCATATTTTTGACACCTTTTGAAGCTCTTCATATTTCTCACACCTTTTAAGGCTCTTCATATTTTTCAACACCGCTTCATGCTCCTCCTATTTTTCAGACCGTTTAATGCTCCTCATATTTTTGACACATTTTGAAGCTCTTCGTATTTTCCACACCTTTTCAGGCTCTTCATATTTTTGAACACCGCTTCATGCTCCTCCTATTTTTCAGACCGTTTCATGCTCATCTCATTTTTGACACCTTTTGAAGCTCCTCATATTTCTCACACCTTTTCAGGCTCTTCATGTTTTTCAACACCGCTTCATGCTCCTCCTATTTTTCATACCGTTTCATGCTCTTCTCATTTTAGACAACTTTTGAAGCTTTTCATATTTTTCACACCTTTTCAGGCTCTTCATGTTTTTGAACACCGCTTCATGCTCCTCCTATTTTTCAGACCGTATCATGCTCCTCATAAATTTCACACCTTTTGAAGCTCTTCATATTTTTCACACATTTTCAGGCTCTTCATGTTTTTTAACACCACTTCATGCTCCTTCTATTTTTCAGAGAGTTCCATGCTCCTCATGTATTTCACACCTTTTGAAGCTCTTCATATTTTGCACTCCTTTTCAGGCTCTTCATGTTTTTGAACACAGTTTCATACTCCTACTATTTTTCAGACTGTTTCATGCTCCTCATATTTTTGACACCTTTTGAAGCCCTTCAGATTCTTCACACCTTTTGAGGCTCTTCATGTTTTTCAACACCGCTTCATGCTCCTCTTATTTTTCATACCGTTTCATGCTTCTCATATTTTTGACACCTCTTGAAGCTCTTCATATTTTTCACACCTTTTCATGCCCTTCAACTTTTTCAAAACCGTTTCATTTTCATCCTATTTTTCAGACGGTTTCATGCTCCTCATATTTTTGACACCTTTTGAAGCTCTTCATATATTTCACACCTTTTCAGTCTCCTCATGTTTTTCAACATTGCTTCATGCTCCTCCTATTTTTCAGACCGTTTTATGCTCCTCATATTTTGACACCTTTTAAAGCTCTTCATATTTTTCACATCTTTTCAGGCTCTTCATGTTTTTGACCACCACTTCATGCTCCTCCTATTTTTCAGACCGTTTCATGCTCCTCATATATTTTACAACTTTTGAAGCTCTTCATATTTTTCACACCTTTTCAGGCTCTTCATGTTTTTGAACACAGTTTCATACTCCTACTATTTTTCAGACTGTTTCATGCTCCTCATATTTTTGACACCTTTTGAAGCCCTTCAGATTCTTCACACCTTTTGAGGCTCTTCATGTTTTTCAACACCGCTTCATGCTCCTCTTATTTTTCATACCGTTTCATGCTTCTCATATTTTTGACACCTCTTGAAGCTCTTCATATTTTTCACACCTTTTCATGCCCTTCATCTTTTTCAAAACCGTTTCATTTTCATCCTATTTTTCAGACGGTTTCATGCTCCTCATATTTTGACACCTTTTAAAGCTCTTCATATTTTTCACATATTTTCAGGCTCTTCATGTTTTTGACCACCACTTCATGCTCCTCCTATTTTTCAGACCGTTTCATGCTCCTCATATATTTTACAACTTTTGAAGCTCTTCATATTTTTCACACCTTTTCAGGCTCTTCATGTTTTTACACACCGCTTCATGCCCCTCCTAGTTTTCAGACCGTTTCATGCTCCTCATATTTTTGACACCTTTTGCAGCTCTTCATATATTTCACACCTTTTCATTGTCTTCATGTTTTTCAACACCGTTTTATGCTCCTCATATTTTTCAGACTGTTTCATGCACCTCACATAATTGACACATTTTGAAGCTCTTCATATTTTTCACGCCTTTTCAGGCTTTTCATGTTTTTCAACACCCCTTCAGGCTCCTCCTATTTTTTAGACCGTTTCATGCACCTCATATTTTTCACACCTTTTGAAGCTCTTCATATTTTTCACACCTTTTCAGGCTCTTCATGTTTTTGAACACCGCTTCATGCTCCTCCTAATTTCCAGACCGTTTCATGCTGCTCAATTTTTTTACACATTTTGAAGCTCTTCATATTTTTCACACCTTTTCATGCTCTTCATCTTTTAAAAAACCGTTTCATGCTCATCCTATTTTTCAGACCGTTTCATGCTCCTCATATGTTTGACCCTTTTTGAAGCTCTTCATATTTTTCACACCTTTTCAGGCTCTTCATGTTTTTGAGGACCGCTTCATGCTCCTCCTATTTTTCCGACCATTTCATGCTCCTCATAATTTTGACACCTTATTAAGCTCTTCAGATTTTTCACAGTTTTTCAGGCTCTTCATGTGTTTCAACACTGCTTCATTCTCCTCCTATTTTTCAGACCGTTTCATTCTCCTCATATTTTTGACACCTTTGAAGCTCGTCATATATTTCAAACCTTTTACGGCTCTTCATGTTTTTCAACACCGTTTCATGCTCCTCCTATTTTTCAGACTGTTTTATTCTCCTCATATATTTGACACCTTTTGAAGCTCTTCATATATTTCACACCTTTTCAGGCTCTTCATGTTGTTTAACACCGCTTTTTGCTCCTCTATTTTTCAGATAGTTTCATGTTCCTCCTATTGTTCAGACCGTTTCATGCACCTCATATTTTTCACACCTTTTGAAGCTCTTCATATTTTTCACACCTTTTCAGTCTTTTCATGTTTTTGAAGACCACTTCATGCTCCTCCTGTTTTTCAGACCGTTTCATGCTCATCTCATTTTTGACACCTTTTGAAGCTCTTCATATTTTTCACACCTTTTGAAGCTCTTCATATTTTTCACATTTATGAAGCTCTTCTTATTTTTCACACGATTTCAGACTCTTCATGTTTTTCAACACTGCTTCATGCTCCTCCTATTTTTCAGAACGTTTCATACTCCTCATATTTTTGACACCTTTAGAAGCTCTTCATGTTTTTCACAACTTTTCAGGCTCTTCTTGTTTTTTAACACCGCTTCATGCTCCTCGTATTTTTCTGACCGTTTCATTCTCCTCATATTTTTGACACCTTTTGAAACTCTTCATATATTTCACACCTTTTCAGGCTCTTCATATTTTTCAACACCACTTCATGCTCCTCCTATTTTTCAGAACGTATCATGCTTCTCTTGTATTTCACACCTTTTGAAGCTCTTCATATTTTTCACACCTTTTCAGGCTCTTCATGTTTTTGAGGACCGCTTCATGCTCCTCCTATTTTTCCGACCATTTCATGCTCCTCATAATTTTGACACCTTATTAAGCTCTTCAGATTTTTCACAGTTTTTCAGGCTCTTCATGTGTTTCAACACTGCTTCATTCTCCTCCTATTTTTCAGACCGTTTCATTCTCCTCATATTTTTGACACCTTTGAAGCTCGTCATATATTTCAAACATTTTACGGCTCTTCATGTTTTTCAACACCGCTTCATGCTCCTCCTATTTTTCAGACTGTTTTATTCTCCTCATATATTTGACACCTTTTGAAGCTCTTCATATATTTCACACCTTTTCAGGCTCTTCATGTTGTTTAACACCGCTTTTTGCTCCTCTATTTTTCAGATAGTTTCATGTTCCTCCTATTGTTCAGACCGTTTCATGCACCTCATATTTTTCACACCTTTTGAAGCTCTTCATATTTTTCACACCTTTTCAGTCTTTTCATGTTTTTGAAGACCACTTCATGCTCCTCCTGTTTTTCAGACCGTTTCATGCTCATCTCATTTTTGACACCTTTTGAAGCTCTTCATATTTTTCACACCTTTTGAAGCTCTTCATATTTTTCACATTTTTGAAGCTCTTCTTATTTTTCACACGATTTCAGACTCTTCATGTTTTTCAACACTGCTTCATGCTCCTCCTATTTTTCAGAACGTTTCATACTCCTCATATTTTTGACACCTTTAGAAGCTCTTCATGTTTTTCACAACTTTTCAGGCTCTTCTTGTTTTTTAACACCGCTTCATGCTCCTCCTATTTTTCTGACCGTTTCATTCTCCTCATATTTTTGACACCTTTTGAAACTCTTCATATATTTCACACCTTTTCAGGCTCTTCATATTTTTCAACACCACTTCATGCTCCTCCTATTTTTCAGAACGTATCATGCTTCTCTTGTATTTCACACCTTTTGAAGCTCTTCATATTTTTCACACCTTTTCAGGCTCTTCATGTTTTTCCACACCACTTCATGCTCCTCCTTTTTTGCAGACCGTTTCATGCTCCTCATGTATTTCACGACTTTTGAAGCTCTTCATATTTTTCCCACCTTTTCCGGCTCTCCATGTTTTTGATCACCGTTTCATGCTCCTCCTATTTTTCAGACCGTTTCATGCACCTCATATTTTTCACACTTTTTGAAGCTCTTCTTATTTTTCACACCTTTTCAGTCTTTTCATGTTTTTGAAGACCGCTTCATGCTCCTCCTATTTTTCAGACCGTTTCATGCTCATGTCATTTTTGACACCTTTTGAAGCTCTTCATATTTTTCACACCTTTTGAAGCTCTTCATATTTTTCTCACGTTTTCAGGCTCTTCATGTTTTTCAACACCGCTTCATGCTCCTCCTATTTTTCTGACCATTTCATGCTCATCTCATTTTTGACACCTTTTGAAGGTTTTCATATTTTTCTCACCTTTTCAGGCTCTTCATGTTTTAGAACAC
Source organism: Dama dama (assembly GCF_033118175.1). NCBI lineage: Eukaryota > Metazoa > Chordata > Mammalia > Artiodactyla > Cervidae > Dama > Dama dama. The sequence continues at coordinate 6,725,021 of NC_083712.1, read as the reverse complement.
CGCTTCAGGCTCCTCCTATTTTTCAGACCGTTTAATGCTCCTCATATTTTTTGCACCTTTTGAAGCTCTTCATATTTTTCACACCTTTTCAGGCTCTTCATGTTTTGGAACACCGTTTCATGCTCCTCCGATTTTTCAGACCGTTTCATGCTCCTCATATATTTGACACCTTTTGAAGCTCTTCATATTTTTCACACCTTTTCAGGCTCTTCCATTTTTTCAACACCGCTTCATGCTCCTCCTATTTTTCAGACCGTTTCATGCTCCTCATATTTTTGACACCTTGTGAAGGTCTTCATATTTTTCACACCTTTTCATGATCTTCATGTTTTTTCAACACCGTTTCATGCTCCTCATATTTTTCAGACCATTTCATGCTTCTCAAATTTTGACACTGTTTGAAAATCTTCATATTTTTCACACCTTTTCATGCTCATCATGTTTTTCAACACAGTTTCACACTCCTTTTATTTTTGACACGTTTTGAAGCTCTGCATATTTTTCACACCTTTTCAGCCTCTTCAAGTTTTTCAACACCGCTTCATGCTCCTCCTATTTTGCAGACCGTTTCATGCTCCTCATATTTTGACCCCTTTTGAAACTCTTCATATATTTCATAACTTTTCAGGCTCTTCATATTTTTCAAAACTGCTTCATGATCCTCCTCTTTTTCAGACCGTTTCATGCTCTTCATATTTTTGCTACATTTTGAAGCTCTTCATATTTTTCACAACTTTTCATGCTCTTCATGTTTTTTCAACACCGTTTCATGCTCCTCATATATTTGAGACCATTTCATGCTTCTCAAATTTTGACACGTTTTGAAGATCTTCATATTTTTCACACCTTTTCATTCTTGTCATGTTTTTGAACACAGTTTCACACTCCTCATATTTTTGACACCTTTTGAACTCTTCATATTTTTCACACCTTTTCAGGCTCTTCATGTTTTTGATCACCGTTTCATGCTCCTCCTATTTTTCAGACCGTTTCATGCTCATCTCATTTTTGACACCTTTTGAAACTCTTCATATATTTCACACCTTTAAGGCTCTTCAGGTTTTTGGAGACCGCTTCATGCTCCTCCTAATTTTCAGACCGTTTCATGCTCCTCATATTTTTGGCACCATTAGAAGCTCTTCATATTTTTCACACCTTTTCAGGCTCTTCATGTTTTTCAACACCGCTTCATGCTCCTCCTCTTTTTCAGACCATTTTTGCTCCTCATAATTTTGACACCATATGAAGCTCTTCATATTTCTCACAACTTTTCTGGTTCTTCATGTATTTCAAAACCGCTTCATGCTCCTCCTATTTTTCAGACCGTATCATGCTCATCTAATTTTTGAGACCTTTTGAAGCTCTTCATATTTTTCCACATCTTTTGAAGCTCTTCATATTTTTCACGCGTTTTCAGGCTCTTCATGTTTTTCAACACCCCTTCTTGGTCCTCCTATTTTTCAGACCGTTTCATGCTCCTCATATTTTTGACACCTTTTGCAGCTCTTCATATTTTTCACACCTATTCAGGCTCTTCATGTTTTTGAACACCGCTTCATGCTCCTCCTATTTCAGACCGTTTCATGCTCCTCATAATTTTGACACCTTTTGAAGCTCTTCATATTTTTCACACCTATTCAGGCTCTTCATGTTTTTGAACACCGCTTCATGCTCCTCCTATTTCAGACCGTTTCATGCTCCTCATAATTTTGACACGTTTTGAAGCTCTTCATATTTTTCACACCGTTTCAGGCTCTTCTTGTTTTTGAACACCGATTCATGCTCCTCCTATTTTTAAGACCGTTTCATGCTCCTCATAATTTTGACACCTTTTGAAGCTTTTCATACTTTTTACACCTTTTTAGGCTCTTCATGTTTTTCAACACCACTTCATGCTCCTCCTTTTCTGCAGACCGTTTCATGCTCCTCATATTTTTGACACCTTTTGAAGCTCTTCATATTTCTCACACCTTTTAAGGCTCTTCATATTTTTCAACACCGCTTCATGCTCCTCCTATTTTTCAGACCGTTTAATGCTCCTCATATTTTTGACACATTTTGAAGCTCTTCGTATTTTCCACACCTTTTCAGGCTCTTCATATTTTTGAACACCGCTTCATGCTCCTCCTATTTTTCAGACCGTTTCATGCTCATCTCATTTTTGACACCTTTTGAAGCTCCTCATATTTCTCACACCTTTTCAGGCTCTTCATGTTTTTCAACACCGCTTCATGCTCCTCCTATTTTTCATACCGTTTCATGCTCTTCTCATTTTAGACAACTTTTGAAGCTTTTCATATTTTTCACACCTTTTCAGGCTCTTCATGTTTTTGAACACCGCTTCATGCTCCTCCTATTTTTCAGACCGTATCATGCTCCTCATAAATTTCACACCTTTTGAAGCTCTTCATATTTTTCACACATTTTCAGGCTCTTCATGTTTTTTAACACCACTTCATGCTCCTTCTATTTTTCAGAGAGTTCCATGCTCCTCATGTATTTCACACCTTTTGAAGCTCTTCATATTTTGCACTCCTTTTCAGGCTCTTCATGTTTTTGAACACAGTTTCATACTCCTACTATTTTTCAGACTGTTTCATGCTCCTCATATTTTTGACACCTTTTGAAGCCCTTCAGATTCTTCACACCTTTTGAGGCTCTTCATGTTTTTCAACACCGCTTCATGCTCCTCTTATTTTTCATACCGTTTCATGCTTCTCATATTTTTGACACCTCTTGAAGCTCTTCATATTTTTCACACCTTTTCATGCCCTTCAACTTTTTCAAAACCGTTTCATTTTCATCCTATTTTTCAGACGGTTTCATGCTCCTCATATTTTTGACACCTTTTGAAGCTCTTCATATATTTCACACCTTTTCAGTCTCCTCATGTTTTTCAACATTGCTTCATGCTCCTCCTATTTTTCAGACCGTTTTATGCTCCTCATATTTTGACACCTTTTAAAGCTCTTCATATTTTTCTCACGTTTTCAGGCTCTTCATGTTTTTCAACACCGCTTCATGCTCCTCCTATTTTTCTGACCATTTCATGCTCATCTCATTTTTGACACCTTTTGAAGGTTTTCATATTTTTCACACCTTTTCAGGCTCTTCATGTTTTTCAACATCGCTTCATGATCCTCCTATTTTTCTGACCGTTTCAAGCTCCTCATATTTTTGACACCTTTTGAAGCTCTTCATATTTTTCTCACCTTTTCAGGCTCTTCATGTTTTTGAACACCGCTTCATGGTCCTCCTATTTTTAAACCGTTTCATACTCCTCATATTTTTGACACCTTTTGAAGCTCTTCATATTTTTCACACCTTTTCAGGCTCTTCATGTTTTTGAACACCGCTTCATGCTCCTCCTATTTTTCAGACCGTTTAATGCTCCTCATATATTTGACATATTTTGAAGCTCCTCATATTTTTCACGCCTTTTCAAGCTCTTCATGTTTTTGAACACAGCTTCATGCTCCTCCTATTTTTCATACCATTTCATGCTCCTCATATTTTTGACACCTTTTGAAGCTTTTCATATTTTTCACACATTTTCAAGCTCTTCTTGTTTTTGAACGCCGCTTCATGCTCCTCCTATTTTTGAGACAGTTTCATGCTCCTCATATTTTTGACACCTTTTGAAGCTTTTCATATTTTTCACAATTTTTCAGGCTCTTCATTTTCTTCAACACCACTTCATGCCCCTCTTTTTTTTCAGACCGTTTCATTCTCATCTAATTTTTGACACCTTTTGAAGCTCTTCTTATTTTTCACAACTTTTGAAGCTCTTCATATTTTTCACACATTTTCAGGCTCTTCATGTTTTTGAACACCATTTCATGCTCCTCCTATTTTGCAGACCGTTTCATTCTCCTCATATTTTTGACACCTTTTGAAGCTCTTCATGTATTTCACACCTTTTCAGGCTTTTCATTTTTTTCAACACCACTTCATTCTGCTCCTATTTTTCAGACCGTTTCATGCTTATCTCATTTTGACACATTTTGAAGCTCTTCATATTTTTCACATCTTTTGAAGCTTTTCATATTTTTCACACCTTTTCAGGCTCTTCATGATTTTCAACACCGCTTCATGCTCCTCCTAATTTTCAGACCGTTTCATGCTCATCTCTTTTTTGACACCCTTTGAAGCTCTTCGTATTTTTCACAATTTGAAGTTCTTCATATTTTTCATATTTTTGAAGCTCTTCATATTTTCACACGTTTTCAGACTCTTTATGTTTTTCAACACCGCTTCATGCTCCTGAAATTTTTCAGACCGTTTCGTGCTCCTCATATTTTTGACACCTTTTGAAGCTCTTCATATTTCTCACACCTTTTCAGGCTCTTCATGTTTTTCAACACCGCTTCATGCTCCTCCTATTTTTCAGACCATTTCATGCTCATCTCATTTTTGACACCTTTTGAAGGTTTTCATATTTTTCACACCTTTTCAGGCTCTTCATGTTTTAGAACACCGCTTCATGCTCCTCCTATTTTTCAGACCGTTTAATGCTCCTCATGTATTTCACACCTTTTGAAGCTCTTCATATTTTTCACACCTTTTCAGGCTCTTCCATTTTTTCAACACCGCTTCATGCTCTTCCTATTTTTCAGACCGTTTCATGCTCCTCATATTTTTGACACCTTGTGAAGGTCTTCATATTTTTCACACCTTTTCATGCTCTTCATGTTTTTTCAACACCGCTTCATGCTCCTCCTATTTTTCAGACCGTTTCATGCTCCTCATATATTTGACACCTTTTGAAGCTCTTCATATTTTTCACACCTTTTCAGGCTCTTCCATTTTTTCAACACAGCTTCATGCTCCTCCTATTTTTCAGACCGTTTCATGCTCCTCATATTTTTGACACCTTGTGAAGGTCTTCATATTTTTCACACCTTTTCAAACTCTTCATGTTTTTCATCACCGCTTCATGCTCCTCCTATTTTTCATACCGTTTCATGCTCTTCTTGAGAGGGTAACAGGCAGGAAGGCCAGGGGTCTCCAAATGGAGGAAAGAGGCTGTAAGTGCCAGACATTTTTATCTCTCTTAAGCGGCAGGAAGAAACAAACCAGCGATCTGTTTTTCCTTCTCTATACAAATTTAAAAGGAGGTTTCTCTTAACATTCTTTGTTGCCATGACACCTGGTCTCACCTAAAGCTAACTACTCTCAGACTTTGAGTTAACCAATACATTCCTTTTTCGTATGGAAATGTTGTCTTAAGCTATGTTAATGAACCCCAGACTCTACCTTCAAGTTGGTTCCGCCAAACGGCCTAACTTACTTACTCAGGTATTGTTCCCCTAATCTATGTAAATGGAACTATTTGTTGGTATTCTGCCCTTCTACAAGATTCCAGTCAATCGTTTTATGGCCTGGGATGGATTATCTGATGCCATTCTAAATTTTATGACATTCCTTTCATTTCATTAACAGACTGTGAGTGACTATATAACATACAGCTAAACACTAGGAGGGGGGGTACTCTTTTGCCCCCTTCTGATGCCTATGTCAGAAGCTTTCTCGATACTTTAATAAAACTTTATTACACAAAAGCTCTGAGCGATCCATCCTCGTCTCTGGCCCCGGATTGAATTCGTCTCCTCCGGAGGCCAAGAATCCCGCGTCTTATCGTTCAGCAGCAACCTTTCATCTTGGGGGCTCGTCCGGGATCCTTCAGGACAAGGTAAGGATGCTTGGAGCTCTAGTTCTTTGTTCTCCTAGCAAACACGTTTTCCGCTGTACTTTACTAACTCTATGGTGTGCTTGTGTGAATGAATGAAACGCCCTGAGCGAAGCAAGTGAGGAGCCCTGCTCTGCGGTCCCGCGGTGACCTCATAAGCTATGGCAGAAACCTGTCGGGGGTTTATACCAACCTGCCAATGCCAAGAGGCAACCAATGTCTCCTTCGGGAACTGACCAGAAACGGGCAAAGCGTGTGGACCGAACTCTCCTTTCCCGGTCAAACTTTTCAGTCTCTTTGACCATTTCATAACTCCTTGGGAATTAGAAGTACTAACCTAATCTATCGGATCATAGACTTTCCAGGGACTTGTAATCTATGTTGCTACTGTACTGTGGCCTAGGTCTCAAACTTGAATTGGTAGTCAGGAAGCGCCTAGCCTCGCTAGGCATGGAAAGTTCGGAAGCTAGATGGAGCTCCAACTCCCAGAGCATCTCTGAGGTTAAAGGTTACTCAGATTGGAACTGCAATGGTTTTTTCCTTTGGTAACGCTGGCTCTTAGTGGACCAGAGGAGGCTCTTATACCGGTGTGGTGACGCTTGGAAGGAACATCTCAGTTTCACGTTTGTATCGGTCTTATTGCGGTCAGGAATGTACTCAGGGTCGTGCACAGGCACTTAGGTGACGAATGTGTCCCCCAGAGGTCTTAGCTTGGGAGGTATTCCGAAAGGTTACTCTGATTGCGCCCCGGGTGGCATCAAAGGCAAGCGAGGTGAAGAGCTGGACGTCAGTCAGGGATGCCATCAGGTCTACCCCTGGTGCAGCCCCACCCTGTCTCGGTGGTAGAACCGGGAGGGACGAGTGTGACGCCTGCGTCGGTAAGGGACAGACTAAGTCCGACCAGGAAGGAAAAGCTTTTGGTGTAACGTCTGTCTACACCCCCATCTAGAGCAGGGAGGGACGCCTCCGGTAGAAAAAATGGCGCTGGTCGCTTTTTTTCTCTCTTACAGATGGGAGCTAACAATTCCAGCCTCACTCCTTTGAACTGTATCCTGAAAAACTGGGATAGATTTGATCCCCAGGGCTTAAAGAAGACACACCTGGTCTTCCTATGTGATACTGCATGGCCGCGGTACCCACTGGAGGACGGCGAACGGTGGCCAGTTGGAGGGTCTCTTAAGTATAACACTGTTTTACAATTAGACCGGTTCTGTAAAAAGCAAGGGAAATGGGTAGAAGTAGCGTATGTGTTGCCCTTTTTCTCTCTGCGAAATATGCCAGACTTATGTCCTAAGGGTATAGATTTGGGTGTGAAACCTTCCGCTCCCCCCTGTCCTCCTACTTTGCCCCCGTATCCGGGTCTCCGAGATGAGGTTCAAACTGCTTTAGTCTCAGTGGAAACACAAACTGAGACTCAAACTGCCTCGGTCTCAGTGGGAACCCAAATTGAGATTCGAACTGCTCATGTAGAGGTCCAAACAACTCCTGTCTCAGTACGACTTCAGACTACTCTGGTTTCAGTAGAAACTCAGACCATCGAAGTAGGAGAAGAGATAGAGGACAGGAGGCAAAGAGATAAAGAAAAGCAGGTTTCTCCAATCTATCCCTGGGATGTGTGCAGAGCAGCCAGAGAGACTGAGGGACAGCCACTCATGCTGTTGCCCCTTCATGAAGTACCCACCGGGAGAAATTATCAGTATATGAGAGTTAATAAGCCTTTTTCTTATCAAGAGATACAAAGAATTAAGGAGGATCTGGGAGACTATTTAGAAGACCCAGAAAAGTATATTAGAGCTTTTAAAGGTGTTACTCTGCATTATGACCTCACTTGGAAGGATGTGATTGATGTATATCTTGGGACAAACGTTGACTCCCGACTCAAAGGCTCGAGTTTTGGGAAAAGCGGTTGCTTATGGAGATGAATGGCTTGGTAATGAATCAGTGGGAAAGAGGGAAGACGAGATAACTGCCCTCCCCACTGGGAGTCAAGCGGTCCCAGCTACAGAACCAGACTGGGACTATAACACTGCTAAAGGAAGATGGGATCAGAGTCATTTTGTCAGATGTATTCTTGAAGGACTCAGACAGGCGCGTTCTAAGCCTTTAAACTATGGCAAACTGGCAGACATAGAACAGGAGGAGAAGGAAGCTCCTGGTAAATTCCTAGATAGACTGAGAGAAGCCCTTCGCAGATTCACTGAGATTGATCCCAAAAGTGAAGAGGGGAAAGTGATCTTAAAAGATAAATTTCTCACTCAGTCGGCTCCAGATATTCGCCGTAAGTTATCAAAACAGGCGTATGGACCAAATCAGTCTTTAGATAATCTGTTACAACTGGCTCAGACAGTCTATTACGGTAGGGAATATGAGGAAAAGAAAGAAAGGCAGAGAAAGACGAAGGAAAAGGCGGAAGCCCTCGCAATGGCTATGAAAACCATTCTTAAGCAGCCTGAGAAAAATGCCCAGAGGGACCCAGGTGAAAAGAGATGGGCTTGCTATTGCTGTGGAAAGGAGGGGCATCTCAAGCGGGATTGCCCTCAGGCATCTAAGCCGCCCCCGGCTCCATGTCCGGTCTGCAAGGGACCACACTGGAGGAGAGACTGCCCCCAGAGGCGTAGGTCTCAGGGGTCTGACTCTCAAGACAATCAGGACTGAAGGTGCCCGGGGGTCCCCACACAAGCTCCCGTCCTAATTACACCTGAGGAACCCCGGGTATTGATAACGGTGGGAGGCCAATCCGTCAATTTCCTTTTAGATACTGGGGCAACTTACTCCGTGCTTACTGAAGCCCCTGGCCCACTTTCTTCCCGATCCGCTTCCGTAATGGGACTGTCTGGACGAGCCAAAAGGTATTACTTCAGTTATTCTCTATCGTGCAACTGGGATTCTGTGCTATTTTCACACGAGTTTCTTATCGTGCCAGAATCACCCTCACCCCTTTTGGGGAGGGATATACTGAGCAAGGTCCATGCCTCTGTTTTCATGAATATGGAGCCTTCCCTTTCTCTACCTTTAGTTGAACAAAATGTGAATCCTAGAGTATGGGCTGATGGAAAATCTGTGGGTCGAGCACAGAATGCTATTCCTGTGGTTGTCAAGCTCAAAGACCCACACTTATTCCCACAGAAGAAGCAGTATCCACTGAAACCTGAGGTTAAAGAAGGGTTAAAACCCATCATTGAGAATTTAAAGGAGCAGGGACTATTAGTTTCCTGTAACAGTCCATGCAACACTCCTATTTTGGGTGTAAAAAAAATCAAATGATAAATGGAGATTAGTTCAAGATTTACAAATAATAAATGAGGCTGTGGTTCCTTTACACCCCGTGGTGCCTAATCCTTATACTCTATTGTCTGAAATTCCTGAACGAGCCAAATATTTTTCAGTAATTGATTTAAAAGATGCCTTCTATTCAGTGCCTTTGGCGGAGGAAAGTCAATTTCTATTTGCCTTTGAAGACCCCACACAGCCAGCTTCCCAGTTAACCTGGACAGTTTTGCCCCAGGGATTTCGTGACAGCCCTCACTTATTTGGACAAAGTTTGTCACGGGATCTACAAAACTTTAATAGCTCTGAAGCGGTAGTGTTACAATATGTAGATGATATTTTGCTCTGTGCTGAGACAGAGGAAGCTTGTTCACGAGCCTCAGAAGATTTCTTAAACTTTCTGGCAGGCTGCGGTTACAAGGCATCAAGAGAAAAGGCTCAGCTTTGTCAACAATCTGTTAGATATCTGGGCCTAATCATCTCAAAAGGGACTAGGGCCATAGGCCCTGAAAGAATTAAACCTATACTAAACCATCCCCTACCTATGACTTTAAGACAATTGAGAGGATTTTTGGGAATCACAGGCTACTGTCGTATTTGGATTCCAGGCTATGGGGAACTTGCCCGGCCTTTATATAAACTTATAGCTGAAACTCAGCAGGCCCAAACCGACAAACTGGTTTGGTCTCCAGATACTCAAAAGGCTTTTAAGGTTCTTCAGACTGCTCTCCTGCAAGCTCCGGCTTTGAGTTTGCCCACAGGGTCAGAATTTAACCTGTTTGTCACTGAAAGAAAAGGTATGGCCTTGGGAGTTTTGACACAACCCCGGGGGCCTCACCAGCAACCTATTGCTTATCTAAGCAAAAAATTAGATGTAATTGCACGTGGGTGGCCCCACTGCCTAAGAGTAATTGGGGCAGCGGCTTTATTAGCACCTGAAGCTTTAAAAGTAATTAATGGACGAAACCTTACTGTACTGACTTCTCATGATGTGAGTGGAATCTTAAATTCTAAGGTTAATATTTGGATGACAGACAGTAGGCTTCTTAAATATCCATCACTGTTGTTAGAAGGACCAGTAACTAAGCTTAAAGTTTGTGGAAATTTAAATCCTGCCACCTTCCTTCCTGAGAAGGAAGATGAAACACCTGATCACGATTGTTCCCAATTCCTAACTTTAAACTATGCAGCTCGGGAGGATCTAATGGATACCCCATTAGACAATCCTGACATGGAAATATTTACAGACGGCAGTTCTTTTGTTCGGGATGGAAAGCGCAAAGCAGGTTACGCTGTGGTGACTGCTGAACAGGTTTTAGAAGCAAAATCTCTCCCCCAGGGAACCAGTGCCCAGTTAGCGGAGCTCGTGGCTCTTACCCGAGCTCTAGAGTTAAGCAAAGGGCAATGAGTGAATATCTACACTGATTCTAAGTATGCTTATTTGACTTTACATGCTCATGCTGCAATATGGAAAGAAAGACAGTTTAAAACAGCAACAGGAGAACCTATTAAGCATTTCAGAGAGATTGAGAGACTTTTAACTGCTATCTATTGTCCTAAAGAAGTAGCGGTTATGCATTGCAAAGGGCACAGCAGGGATGGGAGTAAAGTAGCTGCCGGTAACCTGTTAGCTGACTCTCAAGCCAAAAAAGCGGCACTTTACGAAACCCCCTCCTTACAGACGCCTTTGATCTGGACAGGTCCTGTGGAGCAAGAAAAGCCACAATATACTGAGGAAGAATTAGAAATATATGAGAAAAGAGGAGCAAAGATTACTGATAAAGGATGGTTACAGTCCGAGGATGGACGATTAATAATTCCTGAAAATGCTCAGTGGAAAATTCTTAAGGGTTTACATCAGAGTTTTCATTTGGGTGTAGAAAGTACTTACCAGATGGCTTCTCGTTTGTTTGAAGGTAAAAATATAATGAAAACTCTAAAAAACATTATCAAACGGTGTGAGGTATGTCAGAAAAATAACCCAAAGACTGAAAAGCTAGCAAAATCTGGATTACAACGAAAGGGGAAGTATCCTGGAGAAGACTGGGAAATTGATTTTACTCATATGCCAAAAGCTAATGGATATTCTTGCTTACAAGTTTGGGTGGATACTTTTACCGGATGGATTGAGGCATTCCCCTGTCGTAGTGAACAAGCTAAGGAGGTTATAAAGATTTTAATCCATGAAATTATCCCCAGGTTTGGGCTGCCACGGAGCCTTCAGAGTGACAATGGCTCCGCCTTTAAAGCTGCTGTAACTCAGGGGGTGTCTAAAGCTCTAAGAATAAAGTATCACTTACACTGTTCCTGGAGACCCCAATCCTCAGGAAAGGTTGAAAAAGCTAATGACATTATCAAAAGACATCTGCGCAAATTAACTCAAGAAACGCAGGACAACTGGATTAAAGTCCTACCCATAGCTTTAATGAGGGCTCGAACTGCCCCAAAAAAGGAGGGACTGTCCCCCTTTGAATGTATTTATGGAAGGCCTTTCTTACGCACAGACATTGTTATAGATCCTGAGGCCTTAGAGTTAACTAATTATGTAACTCAACTCTCAGCTTTTCAACAGGCATTAACAGAACTCCGGGAGACGACTCCTGACCCAGCCTCTGAATCCAGCAAGCCTCTATTTGAGCCAGGAACCGAGGTCCTCATAAAAACATTGGGATCTGGGGGCTCATCCCTCGAGCCCCTCTGGGAAGGCCCTTACCAGGTTATTCTTTCTTCTCCCACAGCTGTCAAAGTCCCAGGAATTGATTCGTGGGTACATCACACTCGAGTCAAGAGGTGGCACCCTGACCAGAACTAAGTGATGTCATTTTATGTTTTTACTTTCTATGCTCTGACTTTGTATGTTTCAGATGGGCCTGATAATCTATGTGAGCCTACTTCTGCTGACTCCAGACTCCTGAGTCTGCCCTTTGATCCTCAAGACAATGCCTTCCTGTCCTGGGCTCACTCCTATGATGCATTCCACAATCGGTCTAACTGCTGGGTCTGCGGAGCACTCCCCTCTTCATCAGTGGAAGGCTTCCCGTGGTGGACATCTCCACTTCAAGGAAAAGACTTTCTCCAAGTCTGCGAATACATTCGACAACAATCACATGTGATGCCTCTTCTTTGTCTGATGACATCTAACAACCCTAGAATGGACTGGTGCCATACTTTGTACCTTAACTATGGACATAACCTGACTTATAATTCTAATTGTTTTGTTTTTGCTCTTTGCTCCCTGCATTTGTAACAGTGTGACTGGATTTTTTTTCTAGTCTCATAAAAGCTTTTAAGTTACAAATGGTTGCTCAAACTCCTGCTATCACTGCAGCTTCTTCTAACTACTATTTGGGGCCCCTGGATCAGACATCCTCACTATGAGGATTAGGAGAATATGTTGCCTCACCAATTTAGGGACAACACCCCTTGTCAGCTCGGAAGCAGTTATGGAATGAAAACGACGCCCCTTTTCCCTAGGCAACATAATTCTCCTAAAAGAAAAGGGGGGAATGAGAGGGTAACAGGCAGGAAGGCCAGGGGTCTCCAAATGGAGGAAAGAGGCTGTAAGTGCCAGACATTTTTATCTCTCTTAAGCGGCAGGAAGAAACAAACCAGCGATCTGTTTTTCCTTCTCTATACAAATTTAAAAGGAGGTTTCTCTTAACATTCTGTGTTGCCATGACACCTGGTCTCACCTTAAGCTAACTACTCTCAGACTTTGAGTTAACCAATACATTCCTTTTTCGTATGGAAATGTTGTCTTAAGCTATGTTAATGAACCCCAGACTCTACCTTCAAGTTGGTTCCGCCAAACGGCCTAACTTACTTACTCAGGTATTGTTCCCCTAATCTATGTAAATGGAACTATTTGTTGGTATTCTGCCCTTCTACAAGATTCCAGTCAATCGTTTTATGGCCTGGGATGGATTATCTGATGCCATTCTAAATTTTATGACATTCCTTTCATTTCATTAACAGACTGTGAGTGACTATAGAACATACAGCTAAACACTAGGAGGGGGGTACTCTTTTGCTCCCTTCTGATGCCTATGTCAGAAGCTTTCTCTATACTTTAATAAAACTTTATTACACAAAAGCTCTGAGCGATCCATCCTCGTCTCTGGCCCCGGATTGAATTCGTCTCCTCCGGAGGCCAAGAATCCCGCGTCTTATCGTTCAGCAGCAACCTTTCATTCTCATTTTAGACAACTTTTGAAGCTTTTCATATTTTTCACAACTTTTCAGGCTCTTCATGATTTTCAACACCGCTTAATGCTCCTCCTATTTTTCAGACCGTTTCATTCTCATCTCATTTTTGACAACTTTTGATGCTCTTCATATTTTTCACACCTTTTGAAGCTCTTCATAATTTTCACACGTTTTCAGGCTCTTCATGTTTTTGAACAGCGCTTCATGCTCCTCCTATTTTTAAACCGTTTCATACTCCTCATATTTTTGACACCTTTTGAAGCTCTTCATATTTTTCTCACCTTTTCAGGCTCTCCATGTTTTTGAACAGAGCTTCATGCTCCTCCTATTTTTAAACCGTTTCATACTCCTCATATTTTTGACACCTTTTGAAGCTTTTCATATTTTTCACACCTTTTCAGGCTCTTCATGTTTTTGAACACCGCTTCATGCTCCTCCTATTTTTCAGACCGTTTAATGCTCCTCATGTATTTCACACCTTTTGAAGCTCCTCATATTTTTCACGCCTTTTCAGGTTCTTCATGTTTTTGAACACAGCTTCATGCTCCTCCTATTTTTCAGACCGTTTCATGCTCCTCATATTTTTGACACCTTTTGAAGCTCTTCATATTTTTCACAACTTTTCATGCTCTTCATCTTTTTTCAACACCGTTTCATGCTCCTCATATATTTGAGACCATTTCATGCTTCTCAAATTTTGACACGTTTTGAAGATCTTCATATTTTTCACACCTTTTCATTCTTGTCATGTTTTTCAACACAGTTTCACACTCCTCATATTTTTGACACCTTTTGAACTCTTCATATTTTTCACACCTTTTCAGGCTCTTCATGTTTTTGATCACCGTTTCATGCTCCTCCTATTTTTCAGACCGTTTCATGCTCATCTCATTTTTGACACCTTTTGAAACTCTTCATATATTTCACACCTTTAAGGCTCTTCAGGTTTTTGGAGACCGCTTCATGCTCCTCCTAATTTTCAGACCGTTTCATGCTCCTCATATTTTTGACACAATTAGAAGCTCTTCATATTTTTCACAACTTTTCAGGCTCTTCATGTTTTTCAACACCGCTTCATGCTCCTCCTCTTTTTCAGACCATTTTTGCTCCTCATAATTTTGACACCATATGAAGCTCTTCATATTTCTCACAACTTTTCTGGTTCTTCATGTATTTCAACACCACTTCATGCTCCTCCTATTTTTCAGACCGTATCATGCTCATCTAATTTTTGAGACCTTTTGAAGCTCTTCATATTTTTCCACATCTTTTGAAGCTCTTCATATTTTTCACGCGTTTTCAGGCTCTTCATGTTTTTCAACACCCCTTCTTGGTCCTCCTATTTTTCAGACCGTTTCATGCTCCTCATATTTTTGACACATTTTGCAGCTCTTCATATTTTTCACACCTATTCAGGCTCTCCATGTTTTTGAACACCGCTTCATGCTCCTCCTATTTCAGACCGTTTCATGCTCCTCATAATTTTGACACCTTTTGAAGCTTTTCATATTTTTCACACCTATTCAGGCTCTTCATGTTTTTGAACACCGCTTCATGCTCCTCCTATTACAGACCGTTTCATGCTCCTCATAATTTTGACACGTTTTGAAGCTCTTCATATTTTTCACACCTTTTCAGGCTCTTCTTGTTTTTGAACACCGATTCATGATCCTCCTATTTTTAAGACCGTTTCATGCTCCTCATAATTTTGACACCTTTTGAAGCTTTTCATACTTTTCACACCTTTTCAGGCTCTTCATGTTTTTCAACACCGCTTCATGCTCCTCCTTTTCTGCAGACCGTTTCATGCTCCTCATATTTTTGACACCTTTTGCAGTTCTTCATATTTCTCACACCTTTTAAGGCTCTTCATATTTTTCAACACGACTTCATGCTCCTCCAATTTTTCAGACCGTTTAATGCTCCTCATATTTTTGACACATTTTGAAGCTCGTCATATTTTCCACACCTTTTCAGGCTCTTCATATTTTTGAACACCGCTTCATGCTCCTCCTATTTTTCAGACCGTTTCATGCTCATCTCATTTTTGACAACTTTTGAAGCTCCTCATATTTCTCACACCTTTTCAGGCTCTTCATGTTTTTCAACACCGCTTCATGCTCCTCCTATTTTTCATACCGTTTCATGCTCTTCTCATTTTAGACAACTTTTGAAGCTTTTCATATTTTTCACAACTTTTCAAGCTCTTCATTTTCTTCAACACCACTTCATGCCCCTCTTTTTTTCAGACCGTTTCATTCTCATCTAATTTTTGACACCTTTTGAAGCTCTTCATATTTTTCACACCTTTTGAAGCTCTTCATATTTTTCACACATTTTCAGGCTCTTCATGTTTTTGAACACCATTTCATGCTCCTCCTATTTTGCAGACCGTTTCATTCTCCTCATATTTTTGACATCTTTTGAAGCTCTTCATGTATTTCACACCTTTTCAGGCTTTTCATTTTTTTCAACACCATTTCATTCTCCTCCTATTTTTCAGACCGTTTCATGCTTATCTCATTTTGACACATTTTGAAGCTCTTCATAGTTCACATCTTTTGAAGCTTTTCATATTTTTCACACCTTTTCAGGCTCTTCATGATTTTCAACACCGCTTCATGCTCCTCCTTTTCTGCAGACCGTTTCATGCTCCTCATATTTTTGACACCTTTTGAAGCTTTTCATACTTTTCACACCTTTTCAGGCTCTTCATGTTTTTCAACACCACTTCATGCTCCTCCTTTTCTGCAGACCGTTTCATGCTCCTCATATTTTTGACACCTTTTGAAGCTCTTCATATTTCTCACACCTTTTAAGGCTCTTCATATTTTTCAACACCGCTTCATGCTGCTCCTATTTTTCAGACCGTTTCATGCTCCTCATATTTTTGAAACCTTTTGAAGCTCTTCATATTTTTCACACCTTTTCAGGCTCTTCATGTTTTTGAACACCGTTTCATGTTCCTCCTATTTTTCAGACCGTTTCGTGCTCCTCATATTTTTGACACCTTTTGAAGCTCTTCATATTTTTCACAACTTTTTCGGCTCTTCATGATTTTCAACACCGCTTCATGCTCCTCCTATTTTTCATACCGTTTCATGCTCTTCTCATTTTAGACAACTTTTGAAGCTTTTCATATTTTTCACAACTTTTCAAGCTCTTCATTTTCTTCAACACCACTTCATGCCCCTCTTTTTTTCAGACCGTTTCATTCTCATCTAATTTTTGACACCTTTTGAAGCTCTTCATATTTTTCACACCTTTTGAAGCTCTTCATATTTTTCACACATTTTCAGGCTCTTCATGTTTTTGAACACCATTTCATGCTCCTCCTATTTTGCAGACCGTTTCATTCTCCTCATATTTTTGACATCTTTTGAAGCTCTTCATGTATTTCACACCTTTTCAGGCTTTTCATTTTTTTCAACACCATTTCATTCTCCTCCTATTTTTCAGACCGTTTCATGCTTATCTCATTTTGACACATTTTGAAGCTCTTCATAGTTCACATCTTTTGAAGCTTTTCATATTTTTCACACCTTTTCAGGCTCTTCATGATTTTCAACACCGCTTCATGCTCCTCCATTTCTGCAGACCGTTTCATGCTCCTCATAATTTTGACACCTTTTGAAGCTTTTCATACTTTTCACACCTTTTCAGGCTCTTCATGTTTTTCAACACCACTTCATGCTCCTCCTTTTCTGCAGACCGTTTCATGCTCCTCATATTTTTGACACCTTTTGAAGCTCTTCATATTTCTCACACCTTTTAAGGCTCTTCATATTTTTCAACACCGCTTCATGCTGCTCCTATTTTTCAGACCGTTTCATGCTCCTCATATTTTTGAAACCTTTTGAAGCTCTTCATATTTTTCACACCTTTTCAGGCTCTTCATGTTTTTGAACACCGTTTCATGTTCCTCCTATTTTTCAGACCGTTTCGTGCTCCTCATATTTTTGACACCTTTTGAAGCTCTTCATATTTTTCACAACTTTTTCGGCTCTTCATGATTTTCAACACCGCTTCATGCTCCTCCTATTTTTCAGACCGTTTCATTCTCATCTCATTTTTGACACCTTTTGATGCTCTTCATATTTTTCACAACTTTTGAAGCTCTTCATGTTTTTCACACCTTTTCAGGCTCTTCATGTTTTTCACCACCGCTTCATGCTCATCCTATTTTCCAGACCGCTTCATGCTCCTGATATTTTTCACACGTTTTGAAGCTATTCATATTTTTCACACATTTTGAATCTCTTCATATTTTTCACCCGTTTTCAGGCTCTTCATGTTTTTGAACACCGCTTCATGCTCCTCCTATTTTTCAGACCGTTTCATGCTCCTCATGTATTTCACACCTTTGAAGCTCTTCATATTTCTCAAACCTTTTCAGGCTCTTCATGTATTTCAACACCACTTCATGCTCCTCATCTTTTTCTGACCGTTTCATGCTCATCTCATTTTTGACACATTTTGAAGCTCTTCATATTTTTCACACCTTTTGAAGCTCTTCATATATTTCACACCTTTTCAGGCTCTTCATGTTTTTGAACACCGTTTCATGCTCCTCCTATATTTCAAACCATTTCATGATCCTCATGTATTTCACACCTTTGAACCTCTTCATATTTTACACACCTTTTCAGGCTCTTCATGTATTTCAACACCACTCCATGCTCCTCATCTTTTTCAGACCGTTTCATGCTCATCTCATTTTTGACACATTTTGAATCTCTTCATATTTTTCACACCTTTTGAAGCTCTTCATATTTTTCTCACCTTTTCAGGCTCTTCATGTTTTTGAATACTGCTTCATGCTCCTCCTATTTTCAGGTCATTTCATGCTCCTCATATTTTTGAAACCTTTTGAAGCTCTTCATATTTTTCACTCCTTTTCAGGCTCCACATGTTTTTGAACAGCGCATCATGCTCCTCCTATTTTCAGATCGTTCCATGCTCCTCATATCTTTGACACCTTTTGAAGCTCTTCATAAATTTCACACCTTTTCAGGCTCTTCATGTTTTTCAACACCACTTCATCCTCCAAATATTTTTCAGACGTCTTCATGCTCATCTCATTTTTGACACCTTTTGAAGCTCTTCATATTTTTGACACCTTTAGAAGCTCTTCATATTTCTCACACTTTTTCAGGCTCTTCATGTTTTTCAACACCGCTTCATGCTCCTCCTATTTTTCAGACCGTTTCATGCTCCTCATATTTTTGACACCTTTTGAAGCTCCTCATATTTTTCACAGCTTTTGAAGCTCTTCATATTTTTCACACCTTTTGAAGCTCTTCATATTTTTCACAACTTTTCAGGCTCTTCATGTTTTTGAACACCGCTTCATGCTCCTCCTATTTTTCAGACCGTTTCATGCTCCTCATGTATTTCACACCTTTGAAGCTCTTCATATTTCTCAAACCTTTTCAGGCTCTTCATGTATTTCAACACCACTTCATGCTCCTCATCTTTTTCTGACCGTTTCATGCTCATCTCATTTTTGACACATTTTGAAGCTCTTCATATTTTTCACACCTTTTGAAGCTCTTCATATATTTCACACCTTTTCAGGCTCTTCATGTTTTTGAACACCGTTTCATGCTCCTCCTATATTTCAAACCATTTCATGATCCTCATGTATTTCACACCTTTGAACCTCTTCATATTTTACACACCTTTTCAGGCTCTTCATGTATTTCAACACCACTCCATGCTCCTCATCTTTTTCAGACCGTTTCATGCTCATCTCATTTTTGACACATTTTGAATCTCTTCATATTTTTCACACCTTTTGAAGCTCTTCATATTTTTCTCACCTTTTCAGGCTCTTCATGTTTTTGAATACTGCTTCATGCTCCTCCTATTTTCAGGTCATTTCATGCTCCTCATATTTTTGAAACCTTTTGAAGCTCTTCATATTTTTCACTCCTTTTCAGGCTCCACATGTTTTTGAACAGCGCATCATGCTCCTCCTATTTTCAGATCGTTCCATGCTCCTCATATCTTTGACACCTTTTGAAGCTCTTCATAAATTTCACACCTTTTCAGGCTCTTCATGTTTTTCAACACCACTTCATCCTCCAAATATTTTTCAGACGTCTTCATGCTCATCTCATTTTTGACACCTTTTGAAGCTCTTCATATTTTTGACACCTTTTGAAGCTCTTCATATTTCTCACACTTTTTCAGGCTCTTCATGTTTTTCAACACCGCTTCATGCTCCTCCTATTTTTCAGACCGTTTCATGCTCCTCATATTTTTGACACCTTTTGAAGCTCCTCATATTTTTCACAGCTTTTGAAGCTCTTCATATTTTTCACACCTTTTGAAGCTCTTCATATTTTTCACAACTTTTCAGGCTCTTCATGTTTTTGAACACCGTTTCATGCTCCTCCTATATTTCAGACCATTTCATGCTCCTCATATTTTTGACAGCGTTTGAAGCTCTTCAAATATTACACACATTTTCAGGCTATTCATATTTTTAAACACAAATTCATTCTCCCCCTATTTTTCAGACCGATTCATGCTCATCTCATTTTTGACAACTCTTGAAACTCTTCATATTTTTCACAGCTTTTGAAGCTCTTCATATTTTTCACACGTTTTCAGGCTCTTTATGATTTTCAACACCGCTTCTTGCTCCTCCTAATTTTCAGACCGTTTCATGCTCCTCATTTTTTGACACCTTTTGAAGCTCTTCATATTTTTCACTCCTTTTCAGTCTCTTCATGTTTTTGAACACCGCTTCATGCTCCTACTATTTTTGACACCTTTTGAAGCTCTTCATATTTTTCACACATTTTCAAGCTTTTCTTGTTTTTGAACACCGCTTCATTCTCCTCCTATTTTTCAAACCGTTTCATGCTCCTCATGTATTTCACACCTTTTGAAGCTCTTCATATGTTTCACACCTTTTCAGGCTCTTCATGTTTTTGAACACCGCTTCATGGTCCTCCTATTTTTCACACGTTTTGAATCTCTTCATATTTTTTCACACCTTTTCGGACTCTTCATGTTTTTGAACACCGTTTCATGCTCCTCCTATTTTTCAGACTGTTTCATGCTCCTGTTATTTTTCACACCTTTTGAAGCTCTTCATATTTTTGCCACCTTTTCAGGCTCTTCATGTTTTTCAACACAGTTTGATGCTCCTCCTATTGTTCAAACCGTTTCAAGCTTTTCATATTTTTGACACCTTTTGAAGCTCATCATATTTTTCACAGCTTTTCATGCTCTTCATGTTTTTCAACACCGTTTCATGATTCTCCTATTTTTCAGACTGTTTCATGCTCCTCATATTTTTGACACTTTTTGAAGCTCTTCATGTTTTTCACACCATTTAGGATCTTCATGATTTTCAACACCGCTTCATACTCCTCCTATTTTTCAGACCGTTTCATGCTCCACATATTTTTGACACCTTTTGAAGCTCTTCATATTTTTTACACCTTTTCAGTCTCTTCATGTCTTTCAACACCGCTTCATGCTCCTCCTATTTTTCAGACCGTATCATGCTCCTCATATTTTTGACACGTTTTGAAGCTCTTCATATAATTCACACTTTTTCAGGCTCTTCAAGTTTTTCAACACCGTTTCATGCTCTTCCTATTTTTCAGACTATTTCATGCTCCTCATATATTTGACACCTTTTGAAGCTCTTCATATTTTTCACACCTTTTCAGGCTCTTCATGTTTTTGTACACCGTTTCATGCTCCTCCTATTTTTTAGAAGTTTCATTCTCCTCACATTTTTCACACATTTTGAAGCTCTTCATATTTTTGACACCTTTTGAAGCTCTTCATATATTTCACACCTTTTCAGGCTCTTCATGTTTTTGAACACCGCTTCATGCTCCTCCTATTTTTCAGACCATTTCATGTTCCTCATATTTTTGACACCTTTTGAAGCTCTTCATATTTTTCACACCTTTTCAGGCTCTTCATGTTTTTGAACACGGTTTCATGCTTCTCCTATTTTTCACAGTTTCATCCTCCTCATATTTTTGACATGTTTTGAACCTCTTCATATTTTTCACACCTTTTCAGGCGCTTCAGGGTTTCAACACCGTTTCATGCTCCTCCTATTTTTCAGACTGTTTCGTGCTCCGCATATTTTTGACACCTTTTGAAGCTCTTCATATTTTCCACAACTTTTAATGCTCTTCATCTTTTTCAACACCAGTTCATGCTCCTCATATTTTTGACACCTTTTGAAGCTCGTCATGTATTTCACACCTTTTCAGGCTCTTCATGTTTTTGAACACCACTTCATGCTTCTCCAATTTTTCACACCGTTTCATGCTCCTCATATTTTTGACACCTTTTGAAGCTCTTCATGTATTTCACACCTATTCAGGCTCTTCATGTTTTTGAATACCGTTACATGATTCTCCTATTTTTCAGACTGTTTCATGGTCCTCATATTTTTGACACCTTTTGAAGTTCTCCATGTTTTCACACCATTTAAAATCTTCATGATTTTCAACACCGCTTCGTACTGCTCCTATTTTTCAGACCGTTTCATGCTCCGCATATTTTTGACACCTTTTGAAGCT
The DNA here is from genome assembly GCF_033118175.1 of Dama dama. Classification (NCBI taxonomy): domain Eukaryota; kingdom Metazoa; phylum Chordata; class Mammalia; order Artiodactyla; family Cervidae; genus Dama; species Dama dama. Next base: position 6,703,295 of record NC_083712.1, on the reverse strand, counting down.
CTTCATATTTTTCACACCTTTTCATGCTATTCATGTTTTTGAACACCGTTTCATGCTCCTCATTTTTTTGACATGTTTTGAACCTCTTCATATTTTTCATACCATTCCAGGCTCTTCATGTTATTCAACATCGCTTCATGCTCCTGTATTTTTCAGACCGTTTCATGCTTCTCAAATTTTTGACACCTTTTGAAGCTCTTCAGATTTTTCACACCTTTTCATGTTCTTCAATTTTGTCAACAGAGCTTCATGCTCCTCCTATTTTTCAGCCGTTTCATGCTTCTCATGTTTTACACACCTGTTGAAGCTCTTCATATTTTTCACACCATTTCAGGATCTTCTTGTTTTTCAACACCATTTCAAGGTCCTCCCATTTTTCAGACTGTTTCATGCTCCTCATATTTTTGACACCTTTTGAAGCTCTTCATATATTTCACACCTTTTCAGGCTCTTAAAGTTTTTGAACACGGCTTCATGCTCCTCCTATTTTTCACACCTTTTGAAGATCTTCATATATTTCACACCTTTTCAAGCTCTTCATGTTTTTGAACACCGCTTCATGCTCCTCATATTTTTCACACCTTCTGAAGCTCTTAATATTTTTCACACATTTTCAGGCTCTTCATGTTTTTGAACACCGTTTAATGCTCCTCCTATTTTTCAGACTGTTTCATGCACCTCTTATTATTGACACCTTTTGAAGCTCTTCATATTTTTCACAACTTTTCATGCTCTTCATGTTTTCAAACAACATTTCATGCTCCTCCTATTTTTCAGACCTTTTCATGCTCCTCATATTTTTCACACCTTTTCATGCTCTTCTTGTTTTTCAATACAGTTTCATGCTCCTCATATGTTTGACACCTTTTGAATCTCTTCATATTATTCACACCTTTTCAGGCTCTTCATGATTTTCTACACTGCTTCATGCTCCTCATATTTTTGAGACCGTTTCATGCTCCTAATATTGTTCACACCTTTTCAAGATCTTCATGTTATTCAACACCGCTTCATGCTCTTCCTATTTTTCAGACCGTTTCATGCTCCTCATATTTTTGACTACTTTTGAAGCTCCTCATATTTTTCACACCTTTTCAGGCTCTTCATGTTTTTCAACACACTTTCATGCTCCTCATATGTTTGACACCTTTTGAATCTCTTCATATTATTCACACCTTTTCAGGCTCTTCATGATTTTCAACTCCGCTTCATGCTCCCCATATTTTTGAGACCGTTTTATGCTACTCATATTTTTGACACCTTTTGAAGCTCTTCATATGTTTCACACCCTTTCAGGCTCTTAATGTTTTTCAACACCCCTTCATGCTCCTCCTATTTTTCAGACCGTTACATGCTCCTCATATTTTTGACACCTTTTAAAGCTTTCATATTTTTCACACCTTTTCAAGCTCTTCATTTTTTTCAACACTACTTCTTGCTCCTCCTATATTTCAGACTGTTTCATGCTCATCTAATTTTTGACACCTTTTGAAGCTCTTCATATTTTTCACACATTTTGAATCTCTTCATATTTTTCACACATTTTCAGGATCTTCATGTTTTTCAACTCCACTTCATGCTTCTCCTATTTTTCAGCCCGTTTCATGCTCCTCATATTTTTGACACCTTTTGAAACTTTTCACATTTTTCGCACCTTTTCAGGCTCTTCATGTTTTTGAACACCACTTCATGCTCCTTCTATTTTTCAGAGAGTTTCATGCTCCTCATGTATTTCACACCTTTTGAAGCTTTTCATATTTTTCAAACCATTTCAGGCTCTTCATATTTTCAACACCATTTCATGCTCCTCCTATTTTTCAGACCATTTCATGCTCCCCCTATTTTTGAGACCGTTTCATACTCCTTATACTTTGACACGTTTTGAAGCTCTTCATATTTTTCACTCCTTTTCAGGCTCTTCATGTTTTTCAACACATCTTCATGCTCCTCATATTTTTCTGACCGTTTCATGCTCCTCATATTTTTGACACATTTTGAAGCTCTTCATATTTTTTTCACCCTTTGAAGCTCTTCATATTTTTCATATTTTTGAAGCTCTTCATATTTTCACACGTTTTCAGGCTCTTCATGTTTTTCAACACCGCTTCATGCTCCTCCTATTTTTAAAACTGTATCATGCTCCTCATATTTTTCACACCTTTTGAAGCTCTTCATATTTTTCACACCTTTTCAGGCTCTTCATGTTTTTCAACATCGCTTCTAGCTCCGCGTATTTTTCAGACCGTTTCATGCTCCTCATATTTTTGACACCTTTTGAAGCTCTTCATATTTTTCTCACCCTTTGAAGCTCTTCATATTTTTCATATTTTTGAAGCTCTTCATATTTTCACACCTTTTCAGTCTCTTCATGTTTTTGAACACCACTTCATGCTCCTTCTATTTTTCAGAGAGTTTCATGCTCCTCATGTATTTCACACCTTTTGAAGCTTTTCATATTTTTCACACTTTTTCAGGCTCTTCATGTTTTTCAACACCACTTCATTCTTCTCCTATTTTTCACCCCGTTTCATGCTCCTCATGTATTTCACACCTTTTGAAGCTCTTCATATTTTTCACACCTTTTCAGGCTCTTCATGTTTTTGATCACCATTTCATGTTCCTCCCATTTTTCAGACCGTTTCATGCTCCTCATATTTTTGACACCTTTTGAAGCTGTTCATATTTTTCACACATTTTCAGACTCTTCATGTTTTTGAACACCGCCTCATGCTCCTCCTATTATTCAGACCGTTTCATGCTTCTCATATTTTTGACACCTTTTGAAGCTCTTCATATTTTTCACACCCTATCAGGCTCTTAATGTTTTTCAACACCACTTCATGCTCCTCCTATTTTTCATACGTTTTCATGCTCCTCATATTTTTGACACCTTTAGAAACTCTTCATATCTTTCACACATTTTCAGCCTCTTCATGTTTTTCCACACCGCTTCATGCTCCTCCTATTTTTCAGCCCGTTTCATGCTCCTCATGTATTTCACACCTTTTGAAGCTCTTCATATATTTCACACATTTTAAGGCTCTTCTTTTTTTTCAACACCACATCATGCTCCTCCTTTTTTTCAGACCGTTTCACGCTCATCTCATTTTTGACACCTTTTGAAGCTCTTCATATATTTCACACCTTTTCAAGTTCTTCATATTTTTCAAACCTTTTCAGGCTCTTCATGTTTTTCAACACCGCTTCATGCTACTCCTATTTTTCAGACCGTTACATGCTCCTCATATTTTTGACACCTTTTGAAGCTCTTCATATTTTTCACACCTTTTCAGGCTCTTCATGTTTTTCAACACCCCTTCATGCTCCTCCTATTTTTCAGACCGTTTCATGCTCCTCATATTTTTGACACCTTTTAAAGCTTTCATATTTTTCACACCTTTTCAAGCTCTTCATTTTTTTCAACACTACTTCTTGCTTCTCCTATATTTCAGACTGTTTCATGCTCATCTAATTTTTGACACCTTTTGAAGCTCTTCATATTTTTCACACCTTTTGAATCTCTTCATATTTTTCACACGTTTTCAGGCTCTTCATCTATATCAACACCGCTTCATGCTGCTTCTATTTTTCAGACCGTTTCATGCTCCTCATATTTTTGACACCTTTTGAAGCTCTTCATATTTTTCACACCTTTTAGGATCTTCATGTTTTTCAACACCACTTCATGCTACTCCTATTTTTCAGCCCGTTTCATTCTCCTCATATTTTTGACACCTTTTGAAGCTTTTCATATTTTTCACACCTTTTCAGGCTCTTCATGTTTTTGAACACCACTTCATGCTCCTTCTATTTTTCAGAGAGTTTCATGCTCCTCATTTATTTCACACCTTTTGAAGCTCTTCATATTTTTCACACCTTTTCAGGCTCTTCATCTATTTCAACACCGCTTCATGCTGCTTCTATTTTTCAGACCGTTTCATGCTCCTCATATTTTTGACACCTTTTGAAGCTCTTCATATTTTTCCCACCTTTTCAGGCTCTTCATGTTTTCAACACCGTTTCATGCTCCTCCTATTTTTCAGACCATTTCATGCTCCCCCTATTTTTGAGACCGTTTCATACTCCTTATACTTTGACACGTTTTGAAGCTCTTCATATTTTTCACTCCTTTTCAGGCTCTTCATGTTTTTCAACACTGCTTCATGCTCCTCCTATTTTTCAGACCGTTTCATGCTCCTCATATTTCTGAAACCTTTTGAAGATCTTCATATTTTCCACACGTTTTCAGGCTCTTCTTGGTTTTCAAGAGCGCTTCATGCTCCTCCTATTTTTCAGACAGTTTCGTGTTCCTCATATTTTTCAGGACGTTTCATGCACCTCTTATTATTGACACCTTTTGAAGCTCTTCATATTTTTTACAACTTTTCAGGCTCTTCTTTTTTTTTTTTAACACATCTTCATGCTCCTCCTATTTTTTAGACCTTTTCATGCTCCTCATATTTTTCACATCTTTTGAAGCTCTTCGTATTTTTCACACCTTTCCAGGCTCTTCATGTTTTTGAACACCGCTTCATGCACCTCCTATTTTAGAGACCGTTTCATTCTCCTCATGTATTTCACACCTTTTGAAGCTCTTCCTATTTTTCACACCTTTTCAGGCTCTTCATGTTTTTGAACACCGCTTCATGCTCCTCGTATTTTTCAGACCGTTTCATGCTCCTCATGTTTTTGAAACCTTTTGAAGCTCTTCATATTTTTCACACCTTTTCAGGCTCTTCATGTTTTTGAACACCGCTTCATGCTCCTTCTATTTTTCAGACCGTTTCATGCTCCTCATATTTTTGACACATTTTGAAGCTACTTCAATTTTTCACACCTTTTCAGGCTCTTCATGTTTTTGAACACCGCTTCATGCTCCTCCTATTTTAGAGACCGTTTCATTCTCCTCATGTATTTCACACCTTTTGAAGCTCTTCATATATTTCACACATTTTAAGGCTCTTCTTTTTTTTCAGCACAACATCATGCTCCTCCTATTTTTCAGACCGTTTGATGCTCTTCATATATTTGACACCTCTTGAAGCTCTTCATATTTTTCACCCCTTTTTAAGGCTCTTCATGTTTTTGAACACCACTTCATGCTTCTCCTAATTTTCAGACCGTTTCATGCTCCTCATGTATTTCACTCCTTTGGAAGCTCTTCATATTTTTCACACCTTTTCAGGCTCTTCAAATTTTTTAACTCCGTTTCATGCTGCTTCTATTTTTCAGACCGTTTCATGCTCCTCATATTTTTCACACCTTTTGAAGCACTTCATATTTTTCACACATTTTCATGCTCTAAATGTTTTTGAACACAGCTTCATGCTCCTCCTATTTTTCAGACCGTTTGATGCTCCTCATATTTTTGACACCTTTTGAAGCTTTTCATATTTTTCACACCTTTTCAGGCTCTTCATGTTTTTCTACACCATTTCATGATCCTCCTATTTTTCAGACCGTTTCATGCTCATCTCATTTTTGACACCTTTAGAAGCTCTTCACATATTTCACACCTTTTCACGCTCTTCATATTTTTCCACACCACTTCATGCTTCTCCTATTTTTCAGCCCGATTCATGCTCCTCATGTATTTCACACCTTTTGAAGCTCTTCATATTTTTCACACCTTTTGAAGCTCTTCATATTTTTCACACGTTTTCAGACTCTTCATGTATTTCAACACCGCTTCATGCTCCTCCTATTTTTCAGAACGTTTCATGCTCCTCATATTTTTGACATCTTTTGAAGCACTTCATATTTTTCTCACCCTTAGAAGCTCTTCATATTTTTCATATTTTTGAAGCTCTTCATATTTTCACACGTTTTCACGCTCTTCATGTTTTTCAACACCGCTTCATGCTCCTCCTATTTTTAAAACTGTATCATGCTCCTCATATTTTTCACACCTTTTGAAGCTCCTCATATTTTTCACACCTTTTCAGGCTCTTCATGTTTTTCAACACATCTTCATGCTCCTCCTATTTTTCTGACCGTTTCATGCTCCTCATATTTTTGACACATTTTGAAGCTCTTCATATTTTTCTCACCCTTTGAAGCTCTTCATATTTTTCATATTTTTGAAGCTCTTCATATTTTCACACGTTTTCAGGCTCTTCATGTTTTTCAACACCGCTTCATGCTCCTCCTATTTTTAAAACTGTATCATGCTCCTCATATTTTTCACACCTTTTGAAGCTCTTCATATTTTTCACACCTTTTCAGGCTCTTCTTGTTTTTCAGCATCGCTTCATGCTGCTCCTATTTTTCAGACCGTTTCATGCTCCTCATATTTTTGACACCTTTTGAAGCTCTTTATATATTTCACACCTCTTCAGACTCTTCATCTTTTCCCACACCGCTTCATGGTCCTCCTATTTTCAGACCGTTTCATGTTCCTCATATTATTGACATATTTTGAAGCTCTTTATATATTTCACACCTCTTCAGACTCTTCATCTTTTCCCACACCGCTTCATGGTCCTCCTATTTTCAGACCATTTCATGTTCCTCATATTATTGACATATTTTGAAACTCTTCATATATTTCACACCTTTTGAAGCTCTTCATGTTTTTCACACTTTTTGAAGCTCTTCATATGTTTCACACCTTCTCAGGCTCTTCATGTTTTTCAACACCACTTCATACTCGTCCTATTTTTCTGACCGTTTCTTTCTCCTCTCATTTTTGACACCTTTTGAAGCTCTTCATTATTTTCACACCTTTTGAAGCTCTTCATATTTTTCACACCTTTTCAGGCTCTTCATGTTTTTCAACACCGCTTCATGCTCCTCCTATTTTTCAGTCCATTTCATGTTCCTCATATTTTTGACACCTTTTGAAGCTCTTCATGTTTTTCACATCTTTTCAGGCTCTTCAACTTTTTGAACACCGTTTCATGCTCCTCCCATTATTCAGACAGTTTCATGCTCCTCATATATTATACACATTTTGAAGCTCTTCATATTTTTCACACATTTTCAGGCACTTCATGTTATTAAACACCGCTTCATGCTCCTCCTATTTTTCAGATCGTTTCATGCTCCTCATATTTTTCACACCTTTTGAAGCTCTTCATATTTTTCACACCTTTTCAGGCTCGTCATGTTTTTCACACCGCTTCATGCTCCTCCTATTTTTTAGAACGTTTCATGCTCCTCATATTTTTGACAACTTTTGAAGCTCCTCATATATTTCACACCTTTTGAAGCTCTTCATGTTTTTCACACATTTTGAAGCTCTTCACATTTTTCACACCTTTTCAGGCTCCTCATGTTTTTCAACACCACTTCATGCTCCTCCTATTTGTCAGACCATTTCATGCTCCTCTCATTTTTCACCACTTTTGAACCTCTTCATATTTTTCACACCTTTTGAAGCTCTTCATATTTTTCACACATTTCAACATCTTCATGTTTTTTAACAACGCTTCGTACTCCTCCTATTTGCAGACCGTTTCATGCTCCTCATATGTTTGACACCTTTTGAAGCTCTTCATATTTTTCACACCTTTTCAGGCTCTTCTTGTTTTTCATCATCGCTTCCTGCTGCTCCTATTTTTCAGACCGTTTCATGCTCCTCATATTTTTGACACCTTTTGAAGCTCTTTATATATTTCACACCTCTTCAGACTCTTCATCTTTTTCCACACCGCTTCATGGTCCTCCTATTTTCAGACCGTTTCATGCTCTTCATATAATTGACTCCTTTTGAAGCTCTTCATATATTTCACACCTTTTCAGACTCTTCATGTTTTTCAACACCACTTCATGCTCCTCCTATTTTTAAGACCGTTTCATGCTCCTCTCATTTTTGACACGATTTGAAGCTCTTCATATTTTTCACACTTTTTGAAGCTCGTCATATTTTGCACAAGTTTTCAGGCTTTTCATGTTTTTCAACACCGCTTCATGATCCTCCTATTTTACAGACCGTTTCATGCTCCTCATATTTTTGACACGTTTTGAAGCTCTTCATAATTTTAACACATTTTCAGGCTCTTCAAGTTTTTCAACATCGCTCTATGTTCCTCATGTTTTTCAAACCGTTTCATGCTCCTCATATTTTGGACACCGTTTGAAGCTCTTCATATATTTCACACATTTTCAGGCCCTTCATGATTCTGAACACCGCATCATGCTCCTTGTATTTTTCATACCGTTTCATGCTCCTCATATTTTTGACACCTTTTGAACCTCTTCATATTTTTCACACCTTTTCAGGCTCTTCATGTTTTTCAACACCGTTTCATGCTCCTCCTATTGTTCAGACCGTTTCATTCTCCTCATATTTCTGACACCGTTTGAAGCTCTTCATATTTTTACACCTTTTGAGCTCTTCCTATTTTTCACACCTTTTCGGGCTCTTCATGTTTTTCAACACTGCTTCATGCTCCTCCTATTTTCACACCGTTTCATGCTACTCTTAATTTTCACACCTTTTGAAGCTCCTCACATTTTTCACACCTTTTCAGGCTTTTCATGTCTTTCAACACCGCTTCATGTTCCTCCTATTTTTCAGACCATTTCATGCTCCTCATATTTTTGACACCTTTTGAAGCTCTTCATATTTTTCACATCTTTCCAGGCACTTCATGTTTTTGAACACCTTTTCAGGCTTCTCATGTTTTTCGACACCACTGCATGCTCCTCCTATTTTTCAGACCGTTTCATGCTCTTCATATTTTTGACACCTTTTGAAACTCTTCATAAATTTTACACCTTTTCAGGCTCTTCATGTTTTTGAACACCGTGTCATGCTCCTCATATTTTTCTGACCGTTTCATGCTCCTCATATTTTTGACACCTTTTGAAGCTCTTCATATTTTTCACACCTTTTCAGGCTCTTCATATTTTTCAACACCGCTTCATGCTCCTCCTATTTTTCAGACCGTTTCATGCTCCTCATAATTTTGACACCTTTTGAAGCTCTTCATATTTTTAACACATTTTCAGGCTCTTCATGTTTTTCAACATCGCTCTATGCTCCTCCTGTTTTTCAAACCGTTTCATGCTCCTCATTATTTGGACACCGTTTGAAGCTCTTCATATATTTCACACATTTTCAGGCTCTTCATGATTCTGAACACCGCATCATGCTCCTTGTATTTTTCAGACCGTTTCATGCTCCTCATATTTTGGACACCGTTTCAAGCTCTTCATATATTTCACACATTTTCAGGCTCTTCATGATTCTGAACACCGCATCATGCTCCTGGTATTTTTCTTACCGTTTAATGCTCCTCAATTTTTGACACGTTTTGAACCTCTTCATATTTTTCACACCTTTTCAGGCTCTTCATGTTTTTCAACACCGTTTCATGTTCCTCCTATTGTTCAGACCATTTCATACTCCTCATATTTCTGACACCGTTTGAAGCTCTTCATATTTTTACACCTTTTGAGCTCTTCCTATTTTTCACACGTTTTCGGGCTCTTCATGTTTTTCAACACTGCTTCATGCTCCTCCTATTTTCACAACGTTTCAAGCTACTCTTAATTTTCACACCTTTTGAAGCTCCTCATATTTTTCACACCTTTTCAGTCTTTTCATGTTTTTCAACACCGCTTCATGCTCCTCCTATTTTTCAGACCGTTTCATGCTCTTCATATTATTGACTCCTTTTGAAGCTCTTCATATATTTCACACCTTTTCAGACTCTTCATGTTTTTCAACACCACTTCATGCTCCTCCTATTTTTAAGACCGTTTCATGCTCCTCTCATTTTTGACACGATTTGAAGCTCTTCATATTTTTCACACTTTTTGAAGCTCTTCATATTTTGCACAAGTTTTCAGGCTTTTCATGTTTTTCAACACCGCTTCATGATCCTCCTATTTTACAGTCCGTTTCATGCTCCTCATATTTTTGACACCTTTTGAAGCTCTTCATAATTTTAACACATTTTCAGGCTCTTCATGTTTTTCAACATCGCTCTATGCTCCTCCTGTTTTTCAAACCGTTTCATGCTCCTCATATTTTGGACACCGTTTGAAGCTCTTCATATATTTCACACATTTTCAGGCTCTTCATGATTCTGAACACCGCATCATGCTCCTTGTATTTTTCATACCGTTTCATGCTCCTCATATTTTTGACACCTTTTGAACCTCTTCATATTTTTCACACCTTTTCAAGCTCTTCATGTTTTTCAACACCGTTTCATGCTCCTCCTATTGTTCAGACCGTTTCATACTCCTCATATTTCTGACACCCTTTGAAGCTCTTCATATTTTTACACGTTTTGAGCTCTTCCTATTTTTCACACCTTTTCGGGCTCTTCATGTTTTTCAACACTGCTTCATGCTCTTCCTATTTTCACACCGTTTCATGCTACTCTTAATTTTCACACCTTTTGAAGCTCCTCATATTTTTCACACCTTTTCAGGCTTTTCATGTTTTTCAACACCGCTTCATGTTCCTCCTATTTTTCAGACCGTTTCATGCTCCTCATATTTTTGACACGTTTTGAAGCTCTTCATATTTTTCACATCTTTCCAGGCACTTCATGTTTTTGAACACCTTTTCAGGCTTCTCATGTTTTTCGACACCGCTGCATGCTCCTCCTATTTTTCAGACCGTTTCATGCTCTTCATATTTTTGACACCTTTTGAAACTCTTCATAAATTTCACACCTTTTCAGGCTCTTCATGTTTTTGAACACCGTGTCATGCTCCTCATATTTTTCTGACCGTTTCATGCTCCTCATATTTTTGACACCTTTTGAAGCTCTTCATATTTTTCACACCTTTTCAGGCTCTTCATGATTCTGAACACCGCATCATGCTCCTTGTATTTTTCATACCGTTTCATGCTCCTCATATTTTTGACACCTTTTGAACCTCTTCATATTTTTCACACCTTTTCAAGCTCTTCATGTTTTTCAACACCGTTTCATGCTCCTCCTATTGTTCAGACCGTTTCATACTCCTCATATTTCTGACACCCTTTGAAGCTCTTCATATTTTTACACCTTTTGAGCTCTTCCTATTTTTCACACCTTTTCGGGCTCTTCATGTTTTTCAACACTGCTTCATGCTCTTCCTATTTTCACACCGTTTCATGCTACTCTTAATTTTCACACCTTTTGAAGCTCCTCATATTTTTCACACCTTTTCAGGCTTTTCATGTTTTTCAACACCGCTTCATGTTCCTCCTATTTTTCAGACCGTTTCATGCTCCTCATATTTTTGACACGTTTTGAAGCTCTTCATATTTTTCACATCTTTCCAGGCACTTCATGTTTTTGAACACCTTTTCAGGCTTCTCATGTTTTTCGACACCGCTGCATGCTCCTCCTATTTTTCAGACCGTTTCATGCTCTTCATATTTTTGACACCTTTTGAAACTCTTCATAAATTTCACACCTTTTCAGGCTCTTCATGTTTTTGAACACCGTGTCATGCTCCTCATATTTTTCTGACCGTTTCATGCTCCTCATATTTTTGACACCTTTTGAAGCTCTTCATATTTTTCACACCTTTTCAGGCTCTTCATATTTTTCAACACCGCATCATGCTCCTCCTATTTTTCAGACCGTTTCATGCTCCTCATAATTTTGACACCTTTTGAAGCTCTTCATATTTTTAACACATTTTCAGGCTCTTCATGTTTTTCAACATCGCTCTATGCTCCTCCTGTTTTTCAAACCGTTTCATGCTCCTCATTATTTGGACACCGTTTGAAGCTCTTCATATATTTCACACATTTTCAGGCTCTTCATGATTCTGAACACCGCATCATGCTCCTTGTATTTTTCAGACCGTTTCATGCTCCTCATATTTTGGACACCGTTTGAAGCTCTTCATATATTTCACACATTTTCAGGCTCTTCAAGATTCTGAACACCGCATCATGCTCCTGGTATTTTTCTTACCGTTTAATGCTCCTCATATTTTTGACACGTTTTGAACCTCTTCATATTTTTCACATTTTTTCAGGCTCTTCATGTTTTTCAACACCGTTTCATGTTCCTCCGATTGTTCAGACTATTTCATACTCCTCATATTTCTGACACCGTTTGAAGCTCTTCATATTTTTACACCTTTTGAGCTCTTCCTATTTTTCACACGTTTTCGGGCTCTTCATGTTTTTCAACACTGCTTCATGCTCCTCCTATTTTCACAACGTTTCAAGCTACTCTTAATTTTCACAACTTTTGAAGCTCCTCATATTTTTCACACCTTTTCAGGCTTTTCATGTTTTTCAACACCGCTTCATGTTCCTCCTATTTTTCAGACCGTTTCATACTTCTCATATTTCTGACACCGTTTGAAGCTCTTCATATTTTCACACCTTTTGAGCTCTTCCTATTTTTCACACGTTTTTGGGCTCTTCATGTTTTTCAACACTGCTTCATTCTCCTCCTATTTTCACAACGTTTCAAGCTACTCTTAATTTTCACACCTTTTGAAGCTCCTCATATATTTCACACCTTTTCAGGCTCTTCATGTTTTTGAACACCGCTTCATGCTCCTCATATTTTTCTGACCGTTTCATTCTCCTCTTAATTTTGACACCTTTTGAAGCTCTTCACTTTTTTCACACCTTTTCAGGCTCCTCATGTTTTTCAACACCACTTTATGCTCCTCCTATTTGTCAGACCATTTCATGCTCCTCTCATTTTTAATCACTTTTGAACCTCTTCATATTTTTCACACCTTTTGAAGCTCTTCATATTTTTCACACATTTCAACCTCTTCATGTTTTTTAACAACGCTTCATACTCCTCCTATTTGCAGACCGTTTCATGCTCCTCATATGTTTGACACCTTTTGAAACTCTTCATATTTTTCACACCTTTTCAGGCTCTTCTTGTTTTTCAGCATCGCTTCATGCTGCTCCTATTTTTCAGACCGTTTCATGCTCCTCATATTTTTGACACCTTTTGAAGCTCTTTATATATTTCACACCTCTTCAGACTCTTCATCTTTTCCCACACCGCTTCATGGTCCTCCTATTTTCAGACCGTTTCATGTTCCTCATATTATTGACATATTTTGAAACTCTTCATATTTTTCACACCTTTTCATGCTCTTCATGTTTTTCAACAACGCTTCATGCTCCTCCTATTTTTCAGACCGTTTCATGCTCTTCATATTATTGACTCCTTTTGAAGCTCTTCATATATTTCACACCTTTTGAAGCTCTTCATGTTTTTCACACTTTTTGAAGCTCTTCATATGTTTCACACCTTCTCAGGCTCTTCATGTTTTTCAACACCACTTCATACTCGTCCTATTTTTCTGACCGTTTCTTTCTCCTCTCATTTTTGACACCTTTTGAAGCTCTTCATTATTTTCACACCTTTTGAAGCTCTTCATATTTTTCACACCTTTTCAGGCTCTTCAGGTTTTTCAACACCGCTTCATGCTCCTCCTATTTTTCAGTCCATTTCATGTTCCTCATATTTTTGACACCTTTTGAAGCTCTTCATGTTTTTCACATCTTTTCAGGCTCTTCAACTTTTTGAACACCGTTTCATGCTCCTCCCATTATTCAGACAGTTTCATGCTCCTCATATATTATACACATTTTGAAGCTCTTCATATTTTTCACACATTTTCAGGCACTTCATGTTATTAAACACCGCTTCATGCTCCTCCTATTTTTCAGATCGTTTCATGCTCCTCATATTTTTCACACCTTTTGAAGCTCTTCATATTTTTCACACCTTTTCAGGCTCGTCATGTTTTTCACACCGCTTCATGCTCCTCCTATTTTTTAGAACGTTTCATGCTCCTCATATTTTTGACAACTTTTGAAGCTCCTCATATATTTCACACCTTTTGAAGCTCTTCATGTTTTTCACACATTTTGAAGCTCTTCACATTTTTCACACCTTTTCAGGCTCCTCATGTTTTTCAACACCACTTCATGCTCCTCCTATTTGTCAGACCATTTCATGCTCCTCTCATTTTTAACCACTTTTGAACCTCTTCATATTTTTCACACCTTTTGAAGCTCTTCATATTTTTCACACATTTCAACATCTTCATGTTTTTTAACAACGCTTCGTACTCCTCCTATTTGCAGACCGTACATGCTCCTCATATGTTTGACACCTTTTGAAGCTCTTCATATTTTTCACACCTTTTCAGGCTCTTCTTGTTTTTCATCATCGCTTCCTGCTGCTCCTATTTTTCAGACCGTTTCATGCTCCTCATATTTTTGACACCTTTTGAAGCTCTTTATATATTTCACACCTCTTCAGACTCTTCATCTTTTTCCACACCGCTTCATGGTCCTCCTATTTTCAGACCGTTTCATGCTCTTCATATAATTGACTCCTTTTGAAGCTCTTCATATATTTCACACCTTTTCAGACTCTTCATGTTTTTCAACACCACTTCATGCTCCTCCTATTTTTAAGACCGTTTCATGCTCCTCTCATTTTTGACATGATTTGAAGCTCTTCATATTTTTCACACTTTTTGAAGCTCGTCATATTTTGCACAAGTTTTCAGGCTTTTCAGGTTTTTCAACACCGCTTCATGATCCTCCTATTTTACAGACCGTTTCATGCTCCTCATATTTTTGACACCTTTTGAAGCTCTTCATAATTTTAACACATTTTCAGGCTCTTCATGTTTTTCAACATCGCTCTATGTTCCTCCTGTTTTTCAAACCGTTTCATGCTCCTCATATTTTGGACACCGTTTGAAGCTCTTCATATATTTCACACATTTTCAGGCCCTTCATGATTCTGAACACCGCATCATGCTCCTTGTATTTTTCATACCGTTTCATGCTCCTCATATTTTTGACACCTTTTGAACCTCTTCATATTTTTCACACCTTTTCAGGCTCTTCATGTTTTTCAACACCGTTTCATGCTCCTCCTATTGTTCAGACCGTTTCATTCTCCTCATATTTCTGACACCGTTTGAAGCTCTTCATATTTTTACACCTTTTGAGCTCTTCCTATTTTTCACACCTTTTCGGGCTCTTCATGTTTTTCAACACTGCTTCATGCTCCTCCTATTTTCACACCGTTTCATGCTACTCTTAATTTTCACACCTTTTGAAGCTCCTCACATTTTTCACACCTTTTCAGGCTTTTCATGTCTTTCAACACCGCTTCATGTTCCTCCTATTTTTCAGACCATTTCATGCTCCTCATATTTTTGACACGTTTTGAAGCTCTTCATATTTTTCACATCTTTCTAGGCACTTCATGTTTTTGAACACCTTTTCAGGCTTCTCATGTTTTTCGACACCACTGCATGCTCCTCCTATTTTTCAGACCGTTTCATGCTCTTCATATTTTTGACACCTTTTGAAACTCTTCATAAATTTTACACCTTTTCAGGCTCTTCATGTTTTTGAACACCGTGTCATGCTCCTCATATTTTTCTGACCGTTTCATGCTCCTCATATTTTTGACACCTTTTGAAGCTCTTCATATTTTTCACACCTTTTCAGGCTCTTCATATTTTTCAACACCGCTTCATGCTCCTCCTATTTTTCAGACCGTTTCATGCTCCTCATAATTTTGACACCTTTTGAAGCTCTTCATATTTTTAACACATTTTCAGGCTCTTCATGTTTTTCAACATCGCTCTATGCTCCTCCTGTTTTTCAAACCGTTTCATGCTCCTCATTATTTGGACACCGTTTGAAGCTCTTCATATATTTCACACATTTTCAGGCTCTTCATGATTCTGAACACCGCATCATGCTCCTTGTATTTTTCAGACCGTTTCATGCTCCTCATATTTTGGACACCGTTTCAAGCTCTTCATATATTTCACACATTTTCAGGCTCTTCATGATTCTGAACACCGCATCATGCTCCTGGTATTTTTCTTACCATTTAATGCTCCTCAATTTTTGACACGTTTTGAACCTCTTCATATTTTTCACACCTTTTCAGGCTCTTCATGTTTTTCAACACCGTTTCATGTTCCTCCTATTGTTCAGACCATTTCATACTCCTCATATTTCTGACACCGTTTGAAGCTCTTCATATTTTTACACCTTTTGAGCTCTTCCTATTTTTCACACGTTTTCGGGCTCTTCATGTTTTTCAACACTGCTTCATGCTCCTCCTATTTTCACAACGTTTCAAGCTACTCTTAATTTTCACACCTTTTGAAGCTCCTCATATTTTTCACACCTTTTCAGTCTTTTCATGTTTTTCAACACCGCTTCATGCTCCTCCTATTTTTCAGACCGTTTCATGCTCTTCATATTATTGACTCCTTTTGAAGCTCTTCATATATTTCACACCTTTTCAGACTCTTCATGTTTTTCAACACCACTTCATGCTCCTCCTATTTTTAAGACCGTTTCATGCTCCTCTCATTTTTGACACGATTTGAAGCTCTTCATATTTTTCACACTTTTTGAAGCTCTTCATATTTTGCACAAGTTTTCAGGCTTTTCATGTTTTTCAACACCGCTTCATGATCCTCCTATTTTACAGACCGTTTCATGCTCCTCATATTTTTGACACCTTTTGAAGCTCTTCATAATTTTAACACATTTTCAGGCTCTTCATGTTTTTCAACATTACTCTATGCTCCTCCTGTTTTTCAAACCGTTTCATGCTCCTCATATTTTGGACACCGTTTGAAGCTCTTCATATATTTCACACATTTTCAGGCTCTTCATGATTCTGAACACCGCATCATGCTCCTTGTATTTTTCATACCGTTTCATGCTCCTCATATTTTTGACACCTTTTGAACCTCTTCATATTTTTCACACCTTTTCAGGCTCTTCATGTTTTTCAACACCGTTTCATGCTCCTCCTATTGTTCAGACCGTTTCATTCTCCTCATATTTCTGACACCGTTTGAAGCTCTTCATATTTTTACACCTTTTGAGCTCTTCCTATTTTTCACACCTTTTCGGGCTCTTCATGTTTTTCAACACTGCTTCATGCTCCTCCTATTTTCACACCGTTTCATGCTACTCTTAATTTTCACACCTTTTGAAGCTCCTCATATTTTTCACACCTTTTCAGGCTTTTCATGTTTTTCAACACCCCTTCATGTTCCTCCTATTTTTCAGACCGTTTCATGCTCCTCATATTTTTGACACGTTTTGAAGCTCTTCATATTTTTCACATCTTTCCTGGCACTTCATGTTTTTGAACACCTTTTCAGGCTTCTCATGTTTTTCGACACCGCTGCATGCTCCTCCTATTTTTCAGACCGTTTCATGCTCTTCATATTTTTGACACCTTTTGAAACTCTTCATAAATTTCACACCTTTTCAGGCTCTTCATGTTTTTGAACACCGTGTCATGCTCCTCATATTTTTCTGACCGTTTCATGCTCCTCATATTTTTGACACCTTTTGAAGCTCTTCATATTTTTCACACCTTTTCAGGCTCTTCATATTTTTCAACACCGCATCATGCTCCTCCTATTTTTCAGACCGTTTCATGCTCCTCATAATTTTGACACCTTCTGAAGCTCTTCATATTTTTAACACATTTTCAGGCTCTTCATGTTTTTCAACATCGCTCTATGCTCCTCCTGTTTTTCAAACCGTTTCATGCTCCTCATTATTTGGACACCGTTTGAAGCTCTTCATATATTTCACACATTTTCAGGCTCTTCATGATTCTGAACACCGCATCATGCTCCTTGTATTTTTCAGACCGTTTCATGCTCCTCATATTTTGGACACCGTTTGAAGCTCTTCATATATTTCACACATTTTCAGGCTCTTCATGATTCTGAACACCGCATCATGCTCCTGGTATTTTTCATACCGTTTAATGCTCCTCATATTTTTGACACGTTTTGAACCTCTTCATATTTTTCACACCTTTTCAGGCTCTTCATGTTTTTCAACACCGTTTCATGTTCCTCCTATTGTTCAGACCATTTCATACTCCTCACATTTCTGACACCGTTTGAAGCTCTTCATGTTTTTACACCTTTTGAGCTCTTCCTATTTTTCACACGTTTTCGGGCTCTTCATGTTTTTCAACACTACTTCATGCTCCTCCTATTTTCACAACGTTTCAAGCTACTCTTAATTTTCACACCTTTTGAAGCTCCTCATATTTTTCACACCTTTTCAGTCTTTTCATATTTCTCAACACCGCTTCATGTTCCTCCTATTTTTCAGACCGTTTCATACTCCTCATATTTCTGACACCGTTTGAAGCTCTTCATATTTTTACACCTTTTGAGCTCTTCCTATTTTTCACACGTTTTCGGGCTCTTCATGTTTTTCAACACTGCTTCATGCTCCTCCTATTTTCACAACGTTTCTAGCTACTCTTAATTTTTACACCTTTTGAAACTCCTCATAGTTTTCACACCTTTTCAGGCTTTTCATGTTTTTCAACAACACATCATGCTCCTCCTATTTTTCAGACCGTTTCATGCTCTTCATATTATTGACTCCTTTTGAAGCTCTTCATATATTTCACACCTTTTCAGACTCTTCATGTTTTTCAACACCACTTCATGCTCCTCCTATTTTTAAGACCGTTTCATGCTCCTCTCATTTTTGACACGATTTGAAGCTCTTCATATTTTTCACACTTTTTGAAGCTCTTCATATTTTGTACAAGTTTTCAGGCTTTTCATGTTTTTCAACACCGCTTCATGATCCTCCTATTTTACAGACCGTTTCATGCTCCTCATGTTTTTGACACCTTTTGAAGCTCTTCATAATTTTAACACATTTTCAGGCTCTTCATGTTTTTCAACATCGCTCTATGCTCCTCCTGTTTTTCAAACCGTTTCATGCTCCTCATATTTTGGACACCGTTTGAAGCTCTTCATATATTTCACACATTTTCAGGCTCTTCATGATTCTGAACACCGCATCATGCTCCTTGTATTTTTCATACCGTTTCATGCTCCTCATATTTTTGACACCTTTTGAACCTCTTCATATTTTTCACACCTTTTCAGGCTCTTCATGCTTTTCAACACTGTTTCATGCTCCTCCTATTGTTCAGACCGTTTCATTCTCCTCATATTTCTGACACCGTTTGAAGCTCTTCATATTTTTACACCTTTTGAGCTCTTCCTATTTTTCACACCTTTTCGGGCTCTTCATGTTTTTCAACACTGCTTCATGCTCCTCCTATTTTCACACCTTTTCATGCTACTCTTAATTTTCACACCTTTTGAAACTCCTCATATTTTTCACACCTTTTCAGGCTTTTCATGTTTTTCAACACCGCTTCATGTTCCTCCTATTTTTCAGACCGTTTCATGCTCCTCATATTTTTGACACGTTTTGAAGCTCTTCATATTTTTCACATCTTTCCAGGCACTTCATGTTTTTGAACACCTTTTCAGGCTTCTCATGTTTTTCGACACCGCTGCATGCTCCTCCTATTTTTCAGACCGTTTCATGCTCTTCATATTTTTGACACCTTTTGAAACTCTTCATAAATTTCACACCTTTTCAGGCTCTTCATGTTTTTGAACACCACTTCATGCTCCTCCTATTTTTAAGACCGTTTCATGCTCCTCTCATTTTTGACACTATTTGAAGCTCTTCATATTTTTCACACTTTTTGAAGCTCTTCATATTTTGCACAAGTTTTCAGGCTTTTCATGTTTTTCAACACCGCTTCATGATCCTCCTATTTTACAGACCGTTTCATGCTCCTCATGTTTTTGACACCTTTTGAAGCTCTTCATAATTTTAACACATTTTCAGGCTCTTCATGTTTTTCAACATCGCTCTATGCTCCTCCTGTTTTTCAAACCGTTTCATGCTCCTCATATTTTGGACACCGTTTGAAGCTCTTCATATATTTCACACATTTTCAGGCTCTTCATGATTCTGAACACCGCATCATGCTCCTTGTATTTTTCATACCGTTTCATGCTCCTCATATTTTTGACACCTTTTGAACCTCTTCATATTTTTCACACCTTTTCAGGCTCTTCATGCTTTTCAACACTGTTTCATGCTCCTCCTATTGTTCAGACCGTTTCATTCTCCTCATATTTCTGACACCGTTTGAAGCTCTTCATATTTTTACACCTTTTGAGCTCTTCCTATTTTTCACACCTTTTCGGGCTCTTCATGTTTTCAACACTGCTTCATGCTCCTCCTATTTTCACACCTTTTCATGCTACTCTTAATTTTCACACCTTTTGAACTCCTCATATTTTTCACACCTTTTCAGGCTTTTCATGTTTTTCAACACCGCTTCATGTTCCTCCTATTTTTCAGACCGTTTCATGCTCCTCATATTTTTGACACGTTTTGAAGCTCTTCATATTTTTCACATCTTTCCAGGCACTTCATGTTTTTGAACACCTTTTCAGGCTTCTCATGTTTTTCGACACCGCTGCATGCTCCTCCTATTTTTCAGACCGTTTCATGCTCTTCATATTTTTGACACCTTTTGAAACTCTTCATAAATTTCACACCTTTTCAGGCTCTTCATGTTTTTGAACACCGTTTCATGTTCCTCCTATTTTTCAGACCGTTTCATGCTCCTCATATTTTTGACACCTTTTGAAGCTCTTCATATTTTTCACACCTTTTCAGGCTCTTCATATTTTTCAACACCGCATCATCCTCCTCCTATTTTTCAGACCGTTTCATGCTCCTCATAATTTTGACACCTTTTGAAGCTCTTCATATTTTTAACACATTTTCAGGCTCTTCATGTTTTTCAACATCGCTCTATGCTCCTCCTGTTTTTCAAACCGTTTCATGCTCCTCATTATTTGGACACCGTTTGAAGCTCTTCATATATTTCACACATTTTCAGGCTCTTCATGATTCTGAACACCGCATCATGCTCCTTGTATTTTTCAAACCGTTTCATGCTCCTCATATTTTGGGCACCGTTTGAAGCTCTTCATATATTTCACACATTTTCAGGCTCTTCATGATTCTGAACACCGCATCATGCTCCTGGTATTTTTCATACCGTTTAATGCTCCTCATATTTTTGACACGTTTTGAACCTCTTCATATTTTTCACATTTTTTCAGGCTCTTCACGTTTTTCAACACCGTTTCATGTTCCTCCTATTGTTCAGACCATTTCATACTCCTCATATTTCTGACACCGTTTGAAGCTCTTCATATTTTTTACACCTTTTGAGCTCTTCCTATTTTTCACACGTTTTCGGGCTCTTCATGTTTTTCAACACTGCTTCATGCTCCTCCTATTTTCACAACGTTTCTAGCTACTCTTAATTTTCACACCTTTTGAAGCTCCTCATATTTTTCACACCTTTTCAGTCTTTTCATGTTTCTCAACACCGCTTCATGTTCCTCCTATTTTTCAGACCGTTTCATACTTCTCATATTTCTGACACCGTTTGAAGCTCTTCATATTTTTACACCTTTTGAGCTCTTCCTATTTTTCACACGTTTTCGGGCTCTTCATGTTTTTCAACACTGCTTCATGCTCCTCCTATTTTCACAACGTTTCAAGCTACTCTTAATTTTCACACCTTTTGAAGCTCCTCATATTTTTCACACCTTTTCAGGCTTTTCATGTTTTTCAACAACACTTCATGCTCCTCCTATTTTTCAGACCGTTTCATGCTCTTCATATTATTGACTCCTTTTGAAGCTCTTCATATATTTCACACCTTTTCAGACTCTTCATGTTTTTCAACACCACTTCATGCTCCTCCTATTTTTAAGACCATTTCATGCTCCTCTCATTTTTGACACGATTTGAAGCTCTTCATATTTTTCACACTTTTTGAAGCTCTTCATATTTTGCACAAGTTTTCAGGCTTTTCATGTTTTTCAACACCGCTTCATGATCCTCCTATTTTACAGTCCGTTTCATGCTCCTCATATTTTTGACACCTTTTGAAGCTCTTCATAATTTTAACACATTTTCAGGCTCTTCATGTTTTTCAACATCGCTCTATGCTCCTCCTGTTTTTCAAACCGTTTCATGCTCCTCATATTTTGGACACCGTTTGAAGCTCTTCATATATTTCACACATTTTCAGGCTCTTCATGATTCTGAACACCGCATCATGCTCCTTGTATTTTTCATACCGTTTCATGCTCCTCATATTTTTGACACCTTTTGAACCTCTTCATATTTTTCACACCTTTTCAGGCTCTTCATATTTTTCAACACCGTTTCATGCTCCTCCTATTGTTCAGACCGTTTCATACTCCTCATATTTCTGACACCCTTTGAAGCTCTTCATATTTTTACACCTTTTGAGCTCTTCCTATTTTTCACACCTTTTCGGGCTCTTCATGTTTTTCAACACTGCTTCATGCTCTTCCTATTTTCACACCGTTTCATGCTACTCTTAATTTTCACACCTTTTGAAGCTCCTCATATTTTTCACACCTTTTCAGGCTTTTCATGTTTTTCAACACCGTTTCATGTTCCTCCTATTTTTCAGACCGTTTCATGCTCCTCATATTTTTGACACATTTTGAAGCTCTTCATATTTTTCACATCTTTCCAGGCACTTCAAGTTTTTGAACACCTTTTCAGGCTTCTCATGTTTTTCGACACCGCTGCATGCTCCTCCTATTGTTCAGACCGTTTCATACTCCTCATATTTCTGACACCGTTTGAAGCTCTTCATATTTTTACACAGTTTGAGCTCTTCCTATTTTTCACACGTTTTCGGCCTCTTCATGTTTTTCAACATCACTCTATGCTCCTCCTGTTTTTCAAACCGTTTCATGCTCCTCATATTTTTGACACCTTTTGAAGCTCTTCAAATTTTCACAACTTTTCATGCTCTTCATGTTTTTGAACACTCTTTCATGCTCCTTCTGTTTTTCAGACCGTTTCTAGCTCCTCATATTTTTGACACATTTTGAAGCTCTTCATATATTTCACACCTTTTCACGCTCTTCATTTTTTTGAACACCGCTTCATGCTCCTCCTATTTTTCAGAGTGTTTCATGCTCCTCATATATTTGACATCTTTTGAAGCTCTTCATATATTTCCAACCTTTTGTAGCTCTTCATATTTTTCTCACCGTTTCAGGCTCTTCATGATTTTCAACACCGTTTCATGCTCCTCCTATTTTTCAGACCGTTTCATGCTCCTCATGTTTTCCACATCTTTTGAAGCTCTTCATATTTTTCACACCTTTTCAGGCTCTTCATGTTTCTGAACACCGTTTCAGTCTCCTCCTATTTTTCAGACCGTTTCATGCTCCTCATATATTTCACACCTTTTGAAGCTCTTCATATTTTTCACAGCTTTTCAGGCTCTTCATGTTTTTGAACACCGCTTCATGCTCCTCCTATGTTTAAGATCAATTCATGATCCTCATATTTTTGACACCTTTTGAAGCTCTTCATATTTTTCACACCTTTTCAGGCTCTTCATGTTTTTCAACACTGCTTCATGCTCCTCCTATTTTTCAGACCGTTTCATGCTCTTCATATTTTTCATACCTTTTGAAGCCCTTCATATTTTTCACACGTTTCAGGCTCTTCATGTTTTAGAACACCGTTTCATGCTCCTCCTATTTTTCAGACCATTTCATGCTCCTCATATTTTTGACACTTTTTAAGCTCTTCATATTTTTCATACATTTTCAGGCTCTTCAAGTTTTTGAACAACGCTTCATGCTACTCCTATTTTTGACACCTTTTGAAGCTCTTCATATTTTTCAATCCTTTTCATGCTCTTCATGTTTTTCAACACTGTTTCATGCTCCTCCTATTTTTCAGACTGTTTCATGCTCCTCATATTTTTGACATCTTATGAAGCTCTTCATATTTTTCAAACCTTAGAGCTGTTCATATTTTTCACACCTTTTCGGGCTTTTCATGTTTTTCAACACCGCCTCATGCTCCTCCTATTTTTCAGACCGATTCATGCTCCTCATATTTTTCACTCCTTTTGAAGCTCTTCATATTGTTCACACATTTTCAGGTTCTTCATGTTTTTCCACACCACTTCATCCTTCTCCTATTTTTCAGACCCTTTCATTCTCCTCTTATTTTCACACCTTTTGAAGCTCCTCATACTTTTCACACCTTTTAAAGCTGTTCATATTTTTCAGACATTTTCAGGCTCCTCATGTTTTTGAACACCGTTTCAGGCACCTCCTCTATTTCAGACCGTTTCATGCTCCTCATATTTTTGACTCCTTTTGAAGCTCTTCATATATTTTACACATTTTCAGGCTCTTCATGTTTTTCAAAACCACTTCATCCTCCTGCAATTTTTCAGACCGTTTCATGCTCATCTCATTTTTGACACCTTTTGAAGCTCTTCATATTTTTCACATGTTTTGAAGCTCTTCATGTTTTTGAAACGTTTTCAGGCTCTTCATGTTTTTCAACACCGCTTCTTGTTCCTCCTATTTTTCAGACCGTTTCATGCTCTTCATATTTTTGACACCTTTTGAAACTCTTCATATTTTTCACACCTTTTCAGGCTTCATGTTTTTGAACACCGCATCATGTTCCTTCTATTTTTCAGACCGTTTCATGCTCCTCATATTTTTGACACCTTTTGAAGCTCTTCATATTTCACACTTTTTCAGGCTCTTCATGTTTTTGAACACCGATTCATGCTGCTCATATTTTTGACACCTTTTGAAACTCTTCATATTTTTCACACATTTTCAGGCTCTTCTTGTTTTTGAACACCGTTTCATGCTCCTCCTATTTTTCAGAACGTTTCATGCTCCTCCTATTTTTGACAACTTTTCAAGCTCTTCATATTTTTCACACCTTTTCAGGTTCTTCATGTTTTTCAACACCGCTTCATGCTCCTCCTATTTGTCAGACCGTTTCATGCTCCTCATGTGTTTCACACCTTTTGAAGCTCTTCATATTTTTCACACCTTTTCAGGCTCTTCATGTTTTTGAACACCGCTTCATGCTCCTCCTATTTGTCAGACCATTTCATGCTCCTCCTGTATTTCACACCTTTTGAAGCTCTTCATATTTTTCACAGCTTTTCAGGCTCTCATATTTTTTAACACAGCTTCATGCTCCTCCTACTTTTCAGACCTTTTCATGTTCCTCATATTTTTGACACCTTTTGAAGCTCTTCATATTTTTCACATCTTTATAGCCTCTTCATGATTTTCAACACCACTTCATGCTTCTCTATTTTTCAGACGGTATCATGCTCTTCTTATTTTTGACACCTTTTGAAGCTCCTCATATATTTCACACCTTTTCAGTCTCTTCATATTTTTCAACACCACTTCATGCTCCTCCTATTTTTCAGACCGTTTAATGCTCCTCATGCATTTCACACATTTTGAAGCTCTTTATGTTTTTCAAACGTTTTCAGGCTCTTCACGTTTTTGAACACCGTTTCATGTTCCTCCTATTTTTCTGACCGTTTCATGCTCATCTCATTTTTGACACCTTTTGAAGCTCTTCATATCTTTAACACCTTTGAAGCTCTTCATATTTTTGACACGTTTTCAGGCTCTTCATGTTTTTCAACACCGTTTCATGCACCTCCTATATTACAGACCGTTTCATGCTCCTCATATTTTTGACACGTTTTGAAGCTCTTCATATTTTTCACAGCTTTTCAGTCTCTTCATGTATTGAACACCGTTTCATGCTCCTCCTAGTTTTCAGACCGTTTCATGCTCCTCATGTATTTGACACATTTTGAAACTCTTCATAATTTTCCCACCTTTTCAGGCTCTTCATGATTTTCATACCTTTACAGGCTCTTCATGTTTTTCAACACCGCTTCATGTTCCTCCTATTATTCAGACCGTTTCATGCTCCTCATGTTTTTAACACCTTTTGAAGCTCTTCATAATTTTCAAACCTTTTCAGGCTCTTCATGATTTTCACACGTTTTCAGGATCTTCATGTTTTTGAACACCGTTTCATGCTCCTCCTAGTTTTCAGACCCTTTCATGCTCCTCATACATTTGACACCTTTTGAAGCTCTTCATATTTTTCACACATTTTCAGGCTCTTCATATTTTTCAACATCGCTTCATACTCCTCCTGTTTTTCAGACCCTTTCATGCTCATCTCATTTTTGACACCTTTTCAAACTCTTCATATATTTCACACCTTTTCAGGCTCTTCATGTTTTTCTACACCACTTCATGCTCCTCCTATTTTTTAGACCGTTTCATGCTCATCTCATTTTTGACACCTTTTTTCATATTTTTTACACCTTTTCAGCCTCTTCATGTTTTTCATCACCGCTTCATGATCCTCCTATTTTTCAGACCGTTTCATGCTCCTCCTATTTTTTGAACCGTTTCATGCTCCTCATATATTTGACACCTTTTGAAGCTCTTCATATATTTCAAACAATTTCAGGATCTTCATCTTTTTCACAACCGTTTCAATCTCCTCCTATTTTTCAGACCGTTTCATGCTCCACATATTTTTGACACCTTTTGAAGCTCTTCATATTTTTCACACCTTTTCAGGATCTTCATGTTTTTAAACACCGCTTCATGCTCTTCCTATTTTTCAGAGCTTTTCATTCTCCTCCCATTTTTGACACTTTTTGAAGCTCTTCCTATTTTTCACAATTTTTTAGGCTCTTCATATTTTTGAACACTGCTTCATGCACCTCCCATTTTTCAGACCGTTTCAGATTCCTCATATTTTTGACACTTTTGAAGCTCTTCATATATTTCCACCTTGTCAGGCTCTTCATGTTTTTCAACACCGCTTCATGCTCCTCCTATTTTTCAGACCGTTTCATGCTCCTCATATTTTGGCACCTTTTGAAGCTCTTCATATTTTTCACACCTTTTCAGGAAATCATGTTTTTAAACACCGCTTCATGCTCCTCCTTTTTTTCACTCATATCATGCTCCTCATATTTTTCACACCCTTTGAAGCTCTTCATATTTTCACACCTTTTCAGGCGCCTCATGTTTTTCAACACTGCTTCATGCTCCTCCTTTTTTTCAGTCATTTCGTGTTTCTCATATTTTTGACACCTTTTGAAGCTCTTCATATTTTTCACACCTTTTCAGGATCTTCATGTTTTTAAACAATGCTTCATGCTCCTCCTATTTTTCAGACCGTTACATGCTCCTCATATATGTGACACCTTTTGAAGCTCTTCATATTTTTCACACCTTTTCATGCTCTTCATGTTTTTCAACACCTCTTCATGCTCCTCCTTTTTTTCACTCATTTCATGCTTCTCATATTTTTGACACCTTTTGAAACTCTTCATATTTTTCACACCTTTTCATGCTCTTCATATTCTTCAAAACCATTTCATGCTCATCCTATTTTTCAGACTGTTTCATGCTCCTCATATTTTTGACACCTTTTGAAGCTCTTCATATTTTTCACACCTTTTCATGCTCTTCATCTTTTTCAAAACCGTTTCATGCTCATCTTATTTTTCAGACTGTTTCCTGCTCCTCATATCTTTGACACCTTTTGAAGCTCTTCATATTTTTCACACCTTTTCAGGCTCTTCATGTTTTTAAACACCACTTCATGAACCTCATATTTTTCAGACTGTTTCATGCTTCTCATAATTTTGACACGTTTTGAAGCTCTTCATATTTTTCACAGCTTTTCAGGCTCTTCATGTCTTTGAACACCATTTCATGTGCCTCCTATTTTTCAGACCGTTTCAGGCTCCTCATATATTTGACACCTTTTGAAGCTCTTCATATATTTCAAACAATTTCAGGATCTTCATCTTTTTCACAACCGTTTCATTCTCCTCCTATTTTTCAGACCGTTTCATGCTCCACATATTTTTGACACCTTTTGCATTTCTTCATATTTTTCACACCTTTTCAGGCTCTTCATGTTTTGCAACACCGCTTCATGCTCCTCCTCTTTCGCAGACCGTTTTATGCTCATCTCATTTTTGACACCTTTTGAAGCTTTTCATATTTTTCACAACTTTTCAGGCTCTTCTTGTTTTTGAACACCGCTTCATGCTCCTCCTATTTTTCAGATAGTATCATGCTCCTCATATTTTTCACACCTTTTGAAGCTCTTCGTATTTTCCACATCTTTTCAGGCTCTTCATGTTTTTGAAGACCACTTCATGCTCCTCCTATTTTTCAGAGAGTTTCATGCTCCTCATGTATTTCACACCTTTTGAAGCTCTTCATATTTTTCACACCTTTTCAGGCTCTTCATGTTTTTGAACACCGCTTCATTCTCCTCCTATTTTTCAAACCATTTCATGCTCTTCATATTTTTGACCCATTTTGAAGCGCTTCCTATTTTTCACAACTTTTCAGGCTCTTCATGTTTTTGACTACCGCTCGATGCTCCTCATATTTTTCAGACCGTTTCCTGCTCCT
Source organism: Dama dama (assembly GCF_033118175.1). Classification (NCBI taxonomy): domain Eukaryota; kingdom Metazoa; phylum Chordata; class Mammalia; order Artiodactyla; family Cervidae; genus Dama; species Dama dama. The sequence continues at coordinate 6,675,101 of NC_083712.1, read as the reverse complement.
CATATTTTACAGACCTTTGAAGCTCTTCATATATTTCACACTTTTTCAGGCTCTTCATGTTTTTCAACAACACTTCATGTTCCTCCTATTCTTCAGACCGTTTTATGCTTCTCAAAACTTTGACAAATTTTGAAGCTCTACATATTTTTCACATCTTTTCATGCTCTTCATCTTTAAAAACCGTTTCATGCTCATCCTATATTTCAGACAGTTTTACGCTCCTCATATTTTTGACACCTTTTGAAGCTCTTCATATTTTTCACACCTTTCCAGGCTCTTCATATTTTTCAACACTGCTTCATGCTCCTCCTATTTTTCAGTCCGTTTCATGCTCCTTATATTTTTCACACTTTTGAAGCTCTTCATATTTTTCACCCCTTTTCAGGCTCTTTCTGTTTTTGAACACCGCTTCATGCTCCCCCTATTTTTCAGACCGTATCATGCGCCTCATATTTTTGACAACTTTTGAAGCTCTTCATATTTTTCACCGTTTTCAGGCTCTTCTTCTTTTTGAACACCGCTTCATGCTCCTCCTATTTTTCAGACCGTTTCAAGCTCCTCATATTTTTGACACCTTTTGAAACTCTTCATATTTTTCACACCTTTTCAGGCTCTTCACGTTTTTCAACACCACTTCATGATCTTCCTATTTTTCAGACGGTTTCATGCTCTTCATATTTTTGACACTTTTGGAAGCTCTTCATATTTTTCACACCTTTTCAGGTTCTTCTTGTTTTTCAACACCACTTCATGCTCCTCTTATTTTTCAGACAGTTTCAAGCTCCTCATATTTTTGACACCGTTTGAATCTCTTCATATTTTTCACAACTTTTCAGGCTCTTCATGTTTATCAACACCGCTTCATGATCCTCCTATTTTTCAGACCATTTCATGCTCCTCATATTTTTGACACCTTTTTAAGATCTTCATATTTTCCCACCTTTTCAGGCTCTTCATGTTTATCAACACCGCTTCATGATCCTCTGATTTTTCAGACCATTTCATGCTCCTCATATTTTTGACAGCTTTTGAAACTCTTCATATTTTTCACTCATTTTCAGTCTTTTCATGATTTTCAACACCGCTTCATTCTCCTCCGATTTTTCAGACCGTTTCATGCTCCTCATATTTTTCTGACCATTTCTTGCTCCTCATATTTTTGAGAACTTTTGAAGCTATTCATATTTTCCCACCTTTTCAGGCTCTTCATGTTTTTCAACACCACTTCATGCTCCTCCTATTTTACAGACCGTTAAATGTTCCTCCTATTTTTCTGACCATTTCTTGCTCCTCATATTTTTGACACCTTTTGAAGCTCTTCATATTTTTCACAACTTTTCAGGCTTTTCATGTTTTTCAACACCCCTTCATGCTTCTCCTATTTTTCAGACCGTTTCATGCTCCTCATATTTTTGACACCTTTTGAAGCTCTTCATAATTTTCACACCTTTTGAAGCTCTTCATATATTTCACACCATTTCAGGCTCTTCATGATTTTCAACACCGCTTCATGCTCCTCCTATTTTTCAGACCGTTTCCTCCTCCTAATATTTTTGACACCTTTTGAAGCTCTTCATAGTTTTCACACCATATCAGGCTCTTCATGGTTTTCAACACCGCTTCATGATCCTCCTATTTTTCAGACCGTTTCATGCTCCTCATATTTTTGACACCTATTGAAGCTCTTCATAAATTTCACACCTTTTCAGGCTCTTCATGTTTTTCAACACCACTTCGTGCTCCTCCTATTTTTCAGACCGATTCATGCTCCTCATATTTTTCACACCTTTTGAAGCTCTTCATATTTTTCACACCTTTTCAGGCTCTTCATGTTTTTGAACAACGTTTCATGCTCCACCTATTTTTCAGACCGTTTCATGCTCCTCATATTTTTGACACTTTTTGAAGCTCTTCCTATTTTTCACACCTTTTAGGCTCTTCATATTTTTCAACACTGCTTCATGCTCCTCCTATTTTTCAGATCGTTTCATGCTAATCAAGTATTTCACATCTTTTGAAGCTCTTCATATTCTTCACACATTTTCAGGCTCTTCATGTTTTTGAACACCGCTTCATGCTCCTCATATTTTTCACACCTTTTGAAGCTCTTCACATATTTCACACCTTTTCAGGCTCTTCATGTTTTTGAACACCGCTTCAAGCTCCTCCTATTTTTCAGAAAGTTTAATGCTCCTCATGTATTTCACACCTTTTGAAGCTCTTCATATTTTTCAGACCTTTTCAGGCTCTTCATGTTTTTGAACACCTCTTCATGCTCCTCCTATTTTACAGACCGTTTTATGCTCTTCATATTTTTGACACCTTTTGAAGCTCTTCATATTTTTCACACCTTTTCTGTCTCTGCATATTTGAACACAGCTTCATGCTCCTCCTATTTTTCAGACCGTTTCATGATCCTCATATTTTTGACACCTTTTGAAGCTTTTCATATTTTTCACACCTTTTCAGGCTCTTCATGTTTTTGTCCACTGCTTCATGCTCCTCCTATTTTTCACACCGCTTCATGCTCCTCATATTTTTCACACCCTTTGAAGCTCTTCATATATTTCACACCATTTGAAGCTATTCATGTTTTTCAACACCTCTTCATGCTCCTCCTATTTTTCAGACCGTTCATGCTCCTCATATTTTTGAAACAATTTGAAGCTCCTCCTATTTTCCACACGTTTTCAGGCTCTTCATGTTTTTCAACACCGTTTCATGTTCCTCCTATTTTTCCTACCGTATCATGCTCCTCCTATTTTTCAGACCTTTTCATGCTCCTCATATTTTTGACAATTTTGGAAGCTCTTCATATTTTTCACACCTTTTCAGGCTCTTCATGTTTTTCAACACCGCTATATGCTCCTACTAAATTTCAGATTGTTTCATGTTCCTCATATTTTTGACACCTTTTGAAGCTCTTCATATTTTTCACACCTTTTTAGGCTCTTCATGTTGTTCAACACCACTTCATGTTCCCACTATTATTCAGACCGTTTCATGCTCATCTCATTTTTGACACCTTTTGAAGCTCTTGGTATTTTTCACACCTTTTGAAGCTCTTCATATTTTTCACACCTTTTCAGGATCTTCATGTTTTTAAACACCGCTTCATGCTCCTCCCATTTTTCAGAACTTTTCATGCTCCTCATGTATTTCACACCATTTGAAGCACTTCATATTTTTCACACCTTTTCAGTCTCTTCATGTTTTCCAACACCACTTCATGTTCCTCCTATTATTCAGACCGTTTCATGCTCATCTCATTTTTGACACATTTTGAAGCTCTTCATAGTTTTCACACCTTTTGAAGCTCTTCATATTTTTCACAGCTTTTCAGGATCTTCATGTTTTTAAACACCCCTTCATGCTCCTCCTATTTTTCAGATCTTTTCATGCTCCTCATATTTTTCAAATCTTTTGAAGCTCTTCATATTTTTCGCACCATTCCAGGCTCTTCATGTTTTTTAACACCGCTTCATGCTTCTCCTATTTTACAGACCGTTTCATTCTCCGCATGTATTTCACACCTTTTGAAGCTCTTCATATTTTTCACAGCTTTTCAGGCTCTTCATGTTTTCAACACCACTTCATCCTCCTCCTATTTTTCAGACCGTTTCATGCTCATCTCATTTTTGACACCTTTTGAAGCTCTTCATATATTTCACACCTTTTCAGGCTCTTCATGTTTTCAACACCACTTCATGCTCCTCCTATTTTTCAGACCGTTTCATGCTCCTCATATTTTTGATACCTTTTGAAGCTCTTCATATATTTCATACCTTTTCATGCTCTTCATGTTTTCAACACCACTTCATCCTCCTCCTATTTTTCAGACCGTTTCATGCTCATCTCATTTTTGACACCTTTTGAAGCTCTTCATATTTTTCACAGCTTTTGAAGCTCTTCATATTTTTCACACCTTTTCAGGCTCTTCATGTTTTTGAACACCGTTTCATGCTTCTTCTATTTTTCAGACCGTTTCATGCTCCTCATATTTTTGACATCTTTTGAAGCTCTTCATATTTTTCAAACCTTTTCAGGTTCTACAAGTTTTTCAACACCGTTTCATGCGCCTCGTATTTTTCAGACCGTTTCATGCTCCTCATATTTTTGACACCTTTTGAAGCTCTTCCTATTTTTCACACCTTTTCAGCCTCTTCAAGTTTTAGAACTCCGCTTCATGCTCCTTCTATTTTACATACCGTTTCATGCTCATCTCATTTTTGACACCTTTTGAAGCTCTTGATATTTTTCACACCTTTTGAAGCTCTTCATATTTTTCACACCTTTTCAGGATCTTCATGTTTTTAAACACCGCTTCATGCTCCCCCTATTTTTCAGACCTGTTCATGCTCATATTTTTCAAATCTTTTGAAGCTCTTAATATTTTTCGCACCTTTCCAGGCTCTCCATGTTTTTGAACACCGCTTCATGCTCCTCCTATTTAACAGACCGTTTCATTCTCATCATGTATTTCACACCGTTTGAAGCTCTTCCTATTTTTCAAAACTTTTCAGCCTCTTCATGTTTTTCAACACCTTTTCATGCTCCTCCTCTTTTTCAGACTGTTTCAAGTTCCTCATATTTTGACACCTTTTAAAGCTCTTCATATTTTTCACAGCTTTTCAGGCTCTTCATGTTTTACAACACCGCATCATGCTCCACCTATTTTTCAGACTGTTTCATGCTCCTCATATATTTGACACCTTTTGAAGCTCTTCATATTTTTCACACCTTTTCAAGCTCTTCATGTTTTTCAACACTGCTTCATGCTCCTCCTATTTTTCAGACCGTTTCATGCTCCTCATATTTTTCACACGTTTTGAAGCTCTTCATATTTTTCACACCTTTTCAGGCTCTTCATGTTTTTCAACACCGCATCATACTCCTACTGAATTTCAGACTGTTTCATGTTCCTCATATTTTTCACACCTTTTGAAGCTCTTCATATTTTTCACACCTTTTTAGGCTCTTCATGTTGTTCAACACCACTTCATGTTCCCACTATTATTCAGACCGTCTCATGCTCATCTCATTTTTGACACCTTTTGAAGCTCTTGGTATTTTTCACACCTTTTGAAGCTCTTCATATTTTTCACACCTTTTCAGGATCTTCATGTTTTTAAACACCGCTTCATGCTCCTATCATTTTTCAGAACTTTTCATGCTCCTCATGTATTTCACACCATTTGAAGCACTTCATATTTTTCACACCTTTTCAGTCTCTTCATGTTTTCCAACACCACTTCATCCTCCTCCTATTATTCAGACCGTTTCATGCTCATCTCATTTTTGACACATTTTGAAGCTCTTCATAGTTTTCACACCTTTTGAAGCTCTTCATATTTTTCACAGCTTTTCAGGATCTTCATATTTTTAAACACCCCTTCATGCTCCTCCTATTTTTCAGATCTTTTCATGCTCCTCATATTTTTCAAATCTTTTGAAGCTCTTCATATTTTTCGCACCATTCCAGGCTCTTCATGTTTTTTAACACCGCTTCATGCTTCTCCTATTTTACAGACCGTTTCATTCTCCGCATGTATTTCACACCTTTTGAAGCTCTTCCTATTTTTCAAAATTTTTCAGGCTCTTCATGTTTTTCAACACCGTTTCATGCTCCTCCTATTTTTCAGACCGTTTCATTCTCCGGATGTATTTCACACCTTTTGAAGCTCTGCATATATTTCACAGCTTTTCAGGCTCTTCATGTTTTCAACACCACTTCATCCTCCTCCTATTTTTCAGACCGTTTCATGCTCATCTCATTTTTGACACCTTTTGAAGCTCTTCATATATTTCACACCTTTTCAGGCTCTTCATGTTTTCAACACCACTTCATGCTCCTCCTATTTTTCAGACCGTTTCATGCTCCTCATATTTTTGACACCTTTTGAAGCTCTTCCTATTTTTCACACCTTTTCAGCCTCTTCAAGTTTTAGAACTCCGCTTCATGCTCCTTCTATTTTACATACCGTTTCATGCTCATCTCATTTTTGACACCTTTTGAAGCTCTTGATATTTTTCACACCTTTTGAAGCTCTTCATATTTTTCACACCTTTTCAGGATCTTCATGTTTTTAAACACCGCTTCATGCTCCCCCTATTTTTCAGACCTGTTCATGCTCATATTTTTCAAATCTTTTGAAGCTCTTAATATTTTTCGCACCTTTCCAGGCTCTCCATGTTTTTGAACACCGCTTCATGCTCCTCCTATTTAACAGACCGTTTCATTCTCATCATGTATTTCACACCGTTTGAAGCTCTTCCTATTTTTCAAAACTTTTCAGCCTCTTCATGTTTTTCAACACCTTTTCATGCTCCTCCTCTTTTTCAGACTGTTTCAAGTTCCTCATATTTTGACACCTTTTAAAGCTCTTCATATTTTTCACAGCTTTTCAGGCTCTTCATGTTTTACAACACCGCATCATGCTCCACCTATTTTTCAGACTGTTTCATGCTCCTCATATATTTGACACCTTTTGAAGCTCTTCATATTTTTCACACCTTTTCAAGCTCTTCATGTTTTTCAACACTGCTTCATGCTCCTCCTATTTTTCAGACCGTTTCATGCTCCTCATATTTTTCACACGTTTTGAAGCTCTTCATATTTTTCACACCTTTTCAGGCTCTTCATGTTTTTCAACACCGCATCATACTCCTACTGAATTTCAGACTGTTTCATGTTCCTCATATTTTTCACACCTTTTGAAGCTCTTCATATTTTTCACACCTTTTTAGGCTCTTCATGTTGTTCAACACCACTTCATGTTCCCACTATTATTCAGACCGTCTCATGCTCATCTCATTTTTGACACCTTTTGAAGCTCTTGGTATTTTTCACACCTTTTGAAGCTCTTCATATTTTTCACACCTTTTCAGGATCTTCATGTTTTTAAACACCGCTTCATGCTCCTATCATTTTTCAGAACTTTTCATGCTCCTCATGTATTTCACACCATTTGAAGCACTTCATATTTTTCACACCTTTTCAGTCTCTTCATGTTTTCCAACACCACTTCATCCTCCTCCTATTATTCAGACCGTTTCATGCTCATCTCATTTTTGACACATTTTGAAGCTCTTCATAGTTTTCACACCTTTTGAAGCTCTTCATATTTTTCACAGCTTTTCAGGATCTTCATATTTTTAAACACCCCTTCATGCTCCTCCTATTTTTCAGATCTTTTCATGCTCCTCATATTTTTCAAATCTTTTGAAGCTCTTCATATTTTTCGCACCATTCCAGGCTCTTCATGTTTTTTAACACCGCTTCATGCTTCTCCTATTTTACAGACCGTTTCATTCTCCGCATGTATTTCACACCTTTTGAAGCTCTTCCTATTTTTCAAAATTTTTCAGGCTCTTCATGTTTTTCAACACCGTTTCATGCTCCTCCTATTTTTCAGACCGTTTCATTCTCCGGATGTATTTCACACCTTTTGAAGCTCTGCATATTTTTCACAGCTTTTCAGGCTCTTCATGTTTTCAACACCACTTCATCCTCCTCCTATTTTTCAGACCGTTTCATGCTCATCTCATTTTTGACACCTTTTGAAGCTCTTCATATATTTCACACCTTTTCAGGCTCTTCATGTTTTCAACACCACTTCATGCTCCTCCTATTTTTCAGACCGTTTCATGCTCCTCATATTTTTCATACCTTTTGAAGCTCTTCATATATTTCATACCTTTTCATGCTCTTCATGTTTTCAACATCACTTCATCCTCCTCCTATTTTTCAGACCGTTTCATGCTCATCTCATTTTTGACACCTTTTGAAGCTCTTCATATTTTTCACAGCTTTTGAAGCTCTTCATATTTTTCACACCTTTTCAGGCTCTTCATGTTTTTGAACACTGTTTCATGCTTCTTCTATTTTTCAGACCGTTTCATGCTCCTCATATTTTTGACACCTTTTGAAGCTCTTCATATTTTTCAAACCTTTTCAGGTTCTACAAGTTTTTCAACACCGTTTCATGCGCCTCGTATTTTTCAGACCGTTTCATGCTCCTCATATTTTTGACACCTTTTGAAGCTCTTCCTATTTTTCACACCTTTTCAGCCTCTTCATGTTTTAGAACACCGCTTCATGCTCCTTCTATTTTTCATACCGTTTCATGCTCATCTCATTTTTGACACCTTTTGAAGCTCTTGATATTTTTCACACCTTTTGAAGCTCTTCATATTTTTCACACCTTTTCAGGATCTTCATGTTTTTAAACACCGCTTCATGCTCCCCCTATTTTTCAGACCTGTTCATGCTCCTCATATTTTTCAAATCTTTTGAAGCGCTTAATATTTTTCGCACCTTTCCAGGCTCTCCATGTTTTTGAACACGGCTTCATGCTCCTCCTATTTAACAGACCGTTTCATTCTCATCATGTATTTCACACCGTTTGAAGCTCTTCCTATTTTTCAAAACTTTTCAGGCTCTTCATGTTTTTCAACACCTTTTCATGCTCCTCCTCTTTTTCAGACTGTTTCAAGTTCCTCATATTTTGACACCTTTTAAAGCTCTTCATATTTTTCACAGCTTTTCAGGCTCTTCATGTTTTACAACACCGCATCATGCTCCACCTATTTTTCAGACTGTTTCATGCTCCTCATATATTTGACACCTTTTGAAGCTCTTCATATTTTTCACACCGTTTCAAGCTCTTCATGTTTTTCAACACTGCTTCATGCTCCTCCTATTTTTCAGACCGTTTCATGCTCCTCATATTTTTCACACGTTTTGAAGCTCTTCATATTTTTCACACCTTTTCAGGCTCTTCATGTTTTTCAACACTGCATCATGCTCCTACTGAATTTCAGACTGTTTCATGCTCCTCATATTTTTCACACCTTTTGAAGCTCTTCATATTTTTCACACCTTTTCAGGCTCTTCATGTTTTCAACACTGCTTCATGCTCCTCCTACATTTCAGACCGTTTCATGCTCCTCCTATTTTTCAGACCGTTTTATGCTCCTTATATATTTGACACCTTTTGAAGCTCTTCATATTTTTCACACCTTTTCAGGCTCTTCATGTTTTTCAACACCACTTCATGCTCCTCCTATTTTTCAGATCGCTTCATGCTCATCTCCTTTTTGACACCTTTTGAAGCTGTTCATATTTTTCACACCTTTTGAAGCTGTTCATATTTTTCACACCTTTTGAAGCTCTTCATATTTTTCACAAGTTTTCAGGCTCTTCATGTTTTTGAATACCGCTTCATGCTCCTCCTATTTTTCAGACCATTTCAGGCTCCTCATATTTTTGACACCATTTGAAGCTCTTCATATTTTTCACACCTTTTCAGGCTCTTCATGTTTTTGAATACCGCTTCATGCTCCTCCTATTTTTCAGACCGTTTCAGGCTCCTCATATTTTTGACACCATTTGAAGCTCTTCATATTTTTCACACCTTTTCAGGCTCTTCATGTTTTTGAACACAGCTTCTTGCTCCTCCTATTTTTCAGACCGTTTCATGCTCCTCTTATATTTCACACTTTTGAAGCTCTTGCTATTTTTCACACCTTTTCAGTCTCTTCATGTTTTTGAACACAGTTTCATGCTACTCGTATTTTTCAGACCGTTTCATGCTCCTCATCTTTTTGACACCTTTTGAAACTCTTCATATTTTTCACACCTTTTCAGGCTCTTCATGTTTTTGGACACCGTTTCATGCTCCTCCTATTTTTCAAACCGATTCATGCTCTTCATGTGTTTCACACCTTTTGAAGCTCTTCATATTTTTTACACTTTTTCAGGCTCTTCATGTTTTTCAACACCGCTTCATGCTCCTCCTATTTTCAGAACGTTTCATGCTCCTCATATTTTTGGCACCGTTTGAAGCTCTTCATATTTTTCACACGTTTTCAGGCTCTTCATCTTTTTCAACACCACTTAATGCTCCTCCTATTTTTGAGGCCGTTTCATGCTCTTCATGTATTTCTGACTTTTTGATGCTCTTCATATTTTTCACACGTTTTCAGGCTCTTCATGTTTTTGAAGACCGCTTCATGCTCCTCAAATTTTTCAGACCGTTTCATGCTCCTTATGTATTTCACACCTTTTGAAGCTCTTCATATTTTTCACAGGTTTTCAGGCTGTTCATGTTTTTGAACACCGCTTCATGCTCCTCCTATTTTTCTGATCACTTCATGCTCATCTCATTTTTGACACCTTTTGAAGCTGTTCATATTTTTCACACCTTTTGAAGCTCTTCATATTTTTTACACCTTTTCAGGCTCTTCATGTTTTTTTTTAATTTTTTTTAAATTTATTTTTATTTTTTTTTCATGTTTTTGAACACCGCTTCATGCTCCTCCTATTTTTCAGACCTTTTCATGCTCCTCATGTATTTCACACCTTTTGAAGCTCTTGATATTTTTCACACGTTTTCAGGCTCTTCAAGTTTTGAACACAGCTTCATACACCTCCTATTTTTCAGACCGTTTCATGCTCCTCATGTATTTCACACCTTTTGAAGCTCTTGATATTTTTCACGCCTTTTCAGGCTCTCATGTTTTTGAACACAGCTTCTTGCTCCTCCTATTTTTCAGACCGTTTCATGCTCCTCTTATATTTCACACTTTTGAAGCTCTTGCTATTTTTCACACCTTTTCAGTCTCTTCATGTTTTTGAACACAGTTTCATGCTACTCGTATTTTTCAGACAGTTTCATGCTCCTCATCTTTTTGACACCTTTTGAAACTCTTCATATTTTTCACACCTTTTCAGGCTCTTCATGTTTTTGGACACCGTTTCATGCTCCTCCTATTTTTCAAACCGATTCATGCTCTTCATGTGTTTCACACCTTTTGAAGCTCTTCATATTTTTTACACTTTTTCAGGCTCTTCATGTTTTTCAACACCGCTTCATGCTCCTCCTATTTTCAGAACGTTTCATGCTCCTCATATTTTTGGCACCGTTTGAAGCTCTTCATATTTTTCACACGTTTTCAGGCTCTTCATCTTTTTCAACACCACTTAATGCTCCTCCTATTTTTGAGGCCGTTTCATGCTCTTCATGTATTTCTGACTTTTTGATGCTCTTCATATTTTTCACACGTTTTCAGGCTCTTCATGTTTTTGAAGACCGCTTCATGCTCCTCAAATTTTTCAGACCGTTTCATGCTCCTTATGTATTTCACACCTTTTGAAGCTCTTCATATTTTTCACAGGTTTTCAGGCTGTTCATGTTTTTGAACACCGCTTCATGCTCCTCCTATTTTTCTGATCGCTTCATGCTCATCTCATTTTTGACACCTTTTGAAGCTGTTCATATTTTTCACACCTTTTGAAGCTCTTCATATTTTTCACAAGTTTTCAGTATCTTCATGTTTTTAAACACCACTTCATGCTCCTCCTATTTTTCAGACCTTTTCATGCTCCTCATATTTTTCAAATCTTTTGAAGCTCTTCATATTTTTCGCACCTTTCCAGGCTCTTCATGTTTTTGAACACCGCTTCATGCTTCTGCTATTTTACAGACCGTTTCATTCTCCTCATGTATTTCACACCTTTTGAAGCTCTTCCTATTTTTCAAAACTTTTCAGGCTCTTCATGTTTTTCAACACCGTTTCATGCTCCTCCTATTTTTCAGACTGTTTCATGCTCCTCATATTCAGACACCTTTTGAAGCTCTTCATATTTTTCACAGCTCTTCAGGCTCTTCATGTTTTCAACACCACTTCATCCTCCTCCTATTTTTCAGACCGTTTCATGCTCATCTCATTTTTGACACCTTTGAAGCTCTTCATATATTTCACACCTTTTCAGGCTCTTCATGTTTTCAACATCGCTTCATGCTCCTCCAATTTTTCAGACCGTTTCATTCTCCTCATATTTTTGATACCTTTGAAGCTCTTCATATATTTCACACCTTTTCATGCTCTTCATGTTTTCAACACCACTTCATCCTCCTCCTATTTTTCAGACCGTTTCATGCTCATCTCATTTTTGACACCTTTTGAAGCTCTTCATATTTTTCACAGCTTTTGAATCCCTTCATATTTTTCACACCTTTTCAGGCTCTTCATGTTTTTGAACACCTTTTCCTCCTTCTCCTATTTTTCAGACCGTTTCATGCTCCTCATATTTTGACACCTTTTGAAGCTCTTCATATTTTTCACACCTTTTCAGGTTCTTCAAGTTTTTCAACACCGTTTCATGCTCCTCGTATTTTTCAGAGCGTTTCATGCTCCTCATATTTTTGACACCTTTTGAAGCTCTTCCTATTTTCCACACCTTTTCAGGCTCTTCATGTTTTAGAACACCGCTTCATGCTCCTTCTATTTTTCATACCGTTTCATGCTCATCTCATTTTTGACACCTTTTGAAGCTCTTCATAATTTTCACACCTTTTGAAGCTCTTCATATTTTTCACACCTTTTCAGGCTCTTCATGTTTTGGAGCACACCTTCATGCTCCTCCCATTTTTCAGACCGTTTCATGCTCATATCATTTTTGACACCTTTTGAAGCTCTTGATATCATTCACACCTTTTGAAGCTCTTCATATTTTTCACACCTTTTCAGAATCTTCATGTTTTTAAACACCGCTTCATGCTCCTCCTATTTTTCAGACCTTTTCATGCTCTTCATATTTTTCAAATCTTTTGAAGCTCTTCATATTTTTCACACCTTTCCAGGCTCTTCATGCTTTTAAACACCGCTTCATGCTCCTCCTATTTTACAGACCGTTTCATTCTCCTCATGTATTTCACACCTTTTGAAGCTCTTCCTATTTTTCAAAACTTTTCAGGCTCTTCATGTTTTTCAACACCGTTTCATGCGCCTCCTATTTTTCAGACTGTTTCATGCTCCTCATATTTTGACACCTTTTGAAGCTCTCCATATTTTTCACAGCTTTTCAGGCTCTTCATGTTTTAAAACACCGCATCATGCTCCACCTATTTTTCAGACTGTTTCATGCTCCTCATATTTTTGACACCTTTTGAAGCTCTTCATATTTTTCACACGTTTTCAGGCTCTTCAAGTTTTGAACACAGCTTCATGCACCTCCTATTTTTCAGACCGTTTCATGCTCCTCATGTATTTCACACCTTTTGAAGCTCTTCATATTTTTCACACCTTTTCAAGCTCTTCCTGTTTTTGAACACCATTTCATGCTCCTCCTCTTTTTCATACCGTTTCATGCTCCTTATATTTTGACAACTTTTGAAGCTCTTCATATTTTCCACACCTTTTCTGGCTCCTCATGTTTTTGAAAACCGCTTCATTCTCCTCCTATTTTTCAGATCGTTTCATGCTCTTCATAATTTTGATACCTTTTGAAGCTCTTCATATATGTCACAGCTTTTCAGGCTCTTCATGTTTTTCAGCACCGCATCATGATCCTCCTCTTTTCAGACCATTTCATGCTCCTCATATTTGACACCTTTTGAAGCTTGTCATATTTTTCACACCTTTTCAAGCTCTTCATTTTGTTGAACACCGCTTCATGCTCCTCCTATTTTTCAGACCGTTTCATGCTAATCTCATTTTTGACACCTATTGAAGCTCTTCATATTTTTCCCACCTTTTGAAGTACTTCATATTTTTCACACCATTTCAGGCTCTTCATGTATTTCAACACCGTTTCATGCTCCTCTTAATTTTCAGACCGTTTCATGCTCTTCATGTATTTCACACCTTTTGAAGCTCTTCATATTTCTCACACCTTTTCAGGCTCTCATGTGTTTGAACACAGCTTCATGCTCCTCCTATTTTTCAGAGCGTTTCAGGCTCCTCATATATTTCACACCTTTTGAAGCTCTTCATATTTCTCACACCTTTTCAGGCTGTCATGTGTTTGAACACAGCTTCATGCTCCTCCCATTTTTCAGACCGTTTCATGCTCCTCATGTATTTCACACCATTTGAAGCACTTCATATTTTTCACACCTTTTCAGTCTCTTCATGTTTTTCAACACCACTTCATGTTCCTCCTACTATTCAGACCGTTTCATGCTCATCTCATTTTTGACACCTTTTGAAGCTCTTGATATCTTTCACACCTTTTGAAGCTCTTCATATTTTTCACACCTTTTCAGAATCTTCATGTTTTTAAACACCGCTTCATGCTCCTCCTATTTTTCAGACCTTTTCATGCTCCTCATATTTTTCAAATATTTTGAAGCTCTTCATATTTTTCGCACCTTTCCAGGCTCTTCATGTTTTTAAACACCGCTTCATGCTCCTCCTATTTTACAGACCGTTTCATTCTCCTCATGTATTTCACACCTTTTGAAGCTCTTCCTACTTTTCAAAACTTTTCAGGCTCTTCATGTTTTTCATCACCGTTTCATGCTCCTCCTATTTTTCAGACTGTTTCATGCTCCTCATATTTTGACACCTTTTGAAACTCTCCATATTTTTCACAGCTTTTCAGGCTCTTCATGTTTTACAACACCGCATCTTGCTCCACCTATTTTTCAGACTGTTTCATGCTCCTCATATTTTTGACACCTTTTGAAGCTCTTCATATTTTTCACACCTTTTCAGGCTCTTCATGTTTTTCAACACCGCATCATGCTCCTCCTATTTTTCAGACTGTTTCATGCTCCTCATATTTTTCACACGTTTTGAAGCTCTTCATATTTTTCACACCTTTTCAGTCTCTTCATGTTTTTGAACACAGCTTCATGCTCCTCCTATTTTTTAGACCGTTCATGCCCCTCATATTTTTGAAATATTTTGAAGATCTTCATATTTTTCACACCTTTTTAGGCTCTTCATGTTTTTCAACGCCGCTTCATGCTCCTAGTGTTTTTCAGATCATTCATGCTATCATATTTTTGACACCTTTTGAAGCTCTTCATATTTTTCACACCTTTTCAGGCTCTTCATGTTTTTCAACACCGCTTCATGCTCCTCCTATTTTTCAGACCGTTTCATGCTCCTCCTATTTTTCAGACCGTTTTATGCTCCTCATATTTTTGACACCTTCTGAAGCTGTTCATATTTTTCACATCTTTTCAGGCTCTTTATATTTTTGAACACCGTTTCTTGCTCCTCCTATTTTTCCGACTTTTTCATGCTCCTCATATTTTGACACCTTATGAAGCTCTTCATATTTTTCACACCTTTTCAGGCTCTTCATGTTTTTGAGCACACCTTCATGCTCCTCCTATTTTTCAGACCGTTTCATGCTCCTTATATGTTTGTCTCCTTTTGAAGCTCTTCATATTTTTCACAGCTTTTGAAGCTCTTCATATTTTTCACACCTTTTGAGGCTCTTCATGGTTTTCAACAGCACTTCATGCTCCTCCAATTTTCAGACCGCTTCATTATCATCTCTTTTTTGACACCTTTTGAAGCTCTTCATATATTTCACACCTTTTCAGACTCTTCTTGTTTTTCAACACAGCTTCTTGCTCCTCCTATTTTTCAGACCGTTTCATGCTCCTCATATTTTTGACACCTTTTGAAGCTCTTCATATTTTTCACACCTTTTGAACCTCTTCATATTTTTCACACTTTTTCATGCTCTTCATGTTTTTCAACACCACTTCATGCTCCTCCTGTTTTTCAGAGCGTTTCAAGCTCCCCATATATTTCACCCCTTTTGAAGCTCTTCATATTTTTCACACCTTTTCAGGCTCTTCATGTTTTTCAACACCGCTTCATGAACCTCCTAATTTTCAGACCGTTTCCTGCTCCACATAATTTTCACATCTTTTGAAGCTCTTCGTATATTTCACACCTTTTCAGGCTCTTCAAGTTTTTCAACAACGCTTCATGCTCCTCCTAGGTTTCAGACCGTTTGATCCTCCTCATGTATTTCACACCTTTTGAAGCTCTTCATATTATTCAAACCTTTTCAGGCTCTTTTTATTTTTGACCACCGCTTTTGCTCCTCCTATTTTTCAGACCGTTTCATGCTCCTCATATATTTTACACCTTTTGACGATCTTCATATTTTGCACTCCTTTTCAGGCTCTTCATGTTTTTGAACACAGTTTCATACTCCTACTATTTTTCAGACTGTTTCATGCTCCTCATATTTTTGACACCTTTTGAAGCTCTTCAGATTCTTCACACCTTTTCAGGCTCCTCATGTTTTTCAACACCGCTTCATGCTCCTCTTATTTTTCATACCGTTTCATGCTTCTCATATTTTTGACACCTTTTGAAGCTCTTCATATTTTTCACACCTTTTCATGCCTTTCATCTTTTTCAAAACCGTTTCATTCTCATCCTATTTTTCAGACGGTTTCATGCTCCTCATAATTTTGACACGTTTTGAAGCTCTTCATATATTTCACACCTTTTCAGGCTCCTCATGTTTTTCAACATTGCTTCATGCTCCTCCTATTTTTCAGACCGTTTTATGCTCCTCATATTTTGACACCTTTTAAAGCTCTTCATATTTTTCACATCTTTTCAGGCTCTTCATGTTTTTGACCACCGCTTCAAGCTCCTCCTATTTTTCAGACCGTTTCATGCTCCTCATATATTTTACAACTTTTGAAGCTCTTTATATTTTTCACACCTTTTCAGGCTCTTCATGTTTTTACACACCGCTTCATGCCCCTCCTAGTTTTCAGACCGTTTCATGCTCCTCATATTTTTGACACCTTTTGCAGCTCTTCATATATTTCACACCTTTTCATGCTCTTCATGTTTTTCAACACCGTTTTATGCTCCTTATATTTTTCAGACTGTTTCATGCACCTCATATAATTGACACATTTTGAAGCTCTTCATATTTTTCACGCCTTTTCAGGCTCTTCATGTTTTTCAACACCCCTTCAGGCTCCTCCTATTTTTCAGACCGTTTCATGCACCTCATATTTTTCACACCTTTTGAAGCTCTTCTTATTTTTCACACCTTTTCAGGCTCTTCATGTTTTTGAACACCGCTTCATGCTCCTCCTAATTTCCAGACCGTTTCATGCTCCTCAAATTTTTTACACATTTTGAAGCTCTTCATATTTTTCACACCTTTTCATGCTCTTCATCTTTTAAAAAACCTTTTCATGCTCATCCTATTTTTCAGACTGTTTCATGCTCCTCATATGTTTGACCCCTTTTGAAGCTCTTCATATTTTTCACACCTTTTCAGGCTCTTCATGTTTTTGAGGACCGCTTCATGCTCCTCATAATTTTGACACCATATTAAACTCTTCAGATTTTTCACAGTTTTTCAGGCTCTTCATGTGTTTCAACACTGCTTCATTCTCCTCCTATTTTTCAGACCGTTTCATTCTCCTCATATTTTTGACACCTTTGAAGCTCTGCATATATTTCAAACCTTTTACGGCTCTTCATGTTTTTCAACACCGCCTCATGCTCCTCCTATTTTTCAGACCGTTTTATGCTCCTCATAATTTTAACACCCTTGAAGCTCTTCATATTTTTCACACAATTTCAGGCTCTTCATGTTTTTCAACACCGCTTCATGCTCCTCCTATTTTTCACATCGTTTTATGATCCTCATATTTTTGACACATTATGAAGCTCTTCATATTTTTCACACCTTTTCAGGCTCTTCAGGTTTTTGAACATCGCTTCATGCTCCTCCTATTTTTCAGACCGATTCATGCTCTTCATATTTTTGAAACCTTTTGAAGCTTTTCATATTTTTCACACCTTTTCACGGTTTCGTTTTGAACACCGCTTCATGCTCCTCCTTTTTTTAAGACTGTTTTATGCTCCTCATATATTTGACACGTTTTGAAGCTCTTCATATATTTCACACCTTTTCAGGCTCTTCATGTTGTTTAACACCGCTTTTTGCTCCTCTATTTTTCAAATAGTTTCATGTTCCTCCTATTGTTCAGACCGTTTCATGCACCTCATATTTTTCACACCTTTTGAAGCTCTTCATATTTTTCACACCTTTTCAGGCTCTTCATGTTTTTGAACATCGCTTCATGCTCCTGCTATTTTTTAGACCGTTTCATGCTCCACATATTTTTGACACCTTTTGAAGCTCGTTATATTTTTCACATCTTTTCACGCTCTTCATGTTTTCGAAAACCGCTTCATGCTCCTCCTATATTTCAGACTGTTTCATGCACCTCATATTATTGACACATTTTGAAGCTCTTCATATTTTTCACACCTTTTCAGTCTTTTCATGTTTTTGAAGACCGCTTCATGCTCCTCCTATTTTTCAGACCGTTTCATGCTCATCTCATTTTTGACACCTTTTGAAGCTCTTCATATTTTTCACACCTTTTGAAGCTATTCATATTTTTCACATTTATGAAGCTCTTCTTATTTTTCACACGATTTCAGACTCTTCATGTTTTTCAACACTGCTTCAAACTCCTCCTATTTTTCAGAACGTTTCATACTCCTCATATTTTTGACACCTTTTGCAGCTCTTCATATATTTCACACCTTTTCAGGCTCTTCATATTTTTCAACACCACTTCATGCTCGTCCTATTTTTCAGACCGTACAATGCTCCTCTTGTATTTCACACCTTTTGAAGCTCTTCATATTTTTCACAACTTTTCAGGCTCTTCATGTTTTTCCACACCACTTCATGCTCCTCCTTTTTTGCAGACCGTTTCATGCTCCTCATGTATTTCACGCCTTTTGAAGGTCTTCATAATTTTCCCACCTTTTCCGGCTCTCCATGTTTTTGATCACCGTTTCATGCTCCTCCTATTTTTCAGACCGTTTCATGCACCTCATATTTTTCACACCTTTTGAAGCTCTTCATATTTTTCACATTTTTTCAGGCTCTTCATGTTTCTCAACACCGCTTCATGATCCTCTTATTTTTCAGACCGTTTCATGCTCCTCATATTTTTTACATCTTTTGAAGCTCTTCATATTTTTCTCACCTTTTCAGGCTCTTCATGTTTTTGAACACCGCTTCATGCTCCTCCTATTTTTCATACCGTTTCATACTCCTCATATTTTTGACACCTTTTGAAGCTCTTCATATTTTTCACACCTTTTCAGGCTCTTCATGTTTTTGAACACCGCTTCATGCTCCTCATATTTTTCACACCTTTTGAAGCTCTTCACATATTTCACACCTTTTCAGGCTCTTCATGTTTTTGAACACCGCTTCATGCTCCTCCTATTTTTCAGAAAGTTTAATGCTCCTCATGTATTTCACACCTTTTGAAGCTCTTCATATTTTTCAGACCTTTTCAGGCTCTTCATGTTTTTGAACACCTCTTCATGCTCCTCCTATTTTACAGACCGTTTTATGCTCTTCATATTTTTGACACCTTTTGAAGCTCTTCATATTTTTCACACCTTTTCTGTCTCTGCATATTTGAACACAGCTTCATGCTCCTCCTATTTTTCAGACCGTTTCATGATCCTCATATTTTTGACACCTTTTGAAGCTTTTCATATTTTTCACACCTTTTCAGGCTCTTCATGTTTTTGTCCACTGCTTCATGCTCCTCCTATTTTTCACACCGCTTCATGCTCCTCATATTTTTCACACCCTTTGAAGCTCTTCATATATTTCACACCATTTGAAGCTATTCATATTTTTCAACACCTCTTCATGCTCCTCCTATTTTTCAGACCGTTCATGCTCCTCATATTTTTGAAACAATTTGAAGCTCCTCCTATTTTCCACACGTTTTCAGGCTCTTCATGTTTTTCAACACCGTTTCATGTTCCTCCTATTTTTCCTACCGTATCATGCTCCTACTAAATTTCAGATTGTTTCATGTTCCTCATATTTTTGACACCTTTTGAAGCTCTTCATATTTTTCACACCTTTTTAGGCTCTTCATGTTGTTCAACACCACTTCATGTTCCCACTATTATTCAGACCGTTTCATGCTCATCTCATTTTTGACACCTTTTGAAGCTCTTGGTATTTTTCACACCTTTTGAAGCTCTTCATATTTTTCACACCTTTTCAGGATCTTCATGTTTTTAAACACCGCTTCATGCTCCTCCCATTTTTCAGAACTTTTCATGCTCCTCATGTATTTCACACCATTTGAAGCACTTCATATTTTTCACACCTTTTCAGTCTCTTCATGTTTTCCAACACCACTTCATGTTCCTCCTATTATTCAGACCGTTTCATGCTCATCTCATTTTTGACACATTTTGAAGCTCTTCATAGTTTTCACACCTTTTGAAGCTCTTCATATTTTTCACAGCTTTTCAGGATCTTCATGTTTTTAAACACCCCTTCATGCTCCTCCTATTTTTCAGATCTTTTCATGCTCCTCATATTTTTAAATCTTTTGAAGCTCTTCATATTTTTCGCACCATTCCAGGCTCTTCATGTTTTTTAACACCGCTTCATGCTTCTCCTATTTTACAGACCGTTTCATTCTCCGCATGTATTTCACACCTTTTGAAGCTCTTCATATTTTTCACAGCTTTTCAGGCTCTTCATGTTTTCAACACCACTTCATCCTCCTCCTATTTTTCAGACCGTTTCATGCTCATCTCATTTTTGACACCTTTTGAAGCTCTTCATATATTTCATACCTTTTCATGCTCTTCATGTTTTCAACACCACTTCATCCTCCTCCTATTTTTCAGACCGTTTCATGCTCATCTCATTTTTGACACCTTTTGAAGCTCTTCATATTTTTCACAGCTTTTGAAGCTCTTCATATTTTTCACACCTTTTCAGGCTCTTCATGTTTTTGAACACCGTTTCATGCTTCTTCTATTTTTCAGACCGTTTCATGCTCCTCATATTTTTGACATCTTTTGAAGCTCTTCATATTTTTCAAACCTTTTCAGGTTCTACAAGTTTTTCAACACCGTTTCATGCGCCTCGTATTTTTCAGACCGTTTCATGCTCCTCATATTTTTGACACCTTTTGAAGCTCTTCCTATTTTTCACACCTTTTCAGCCTCTTCAAGTTTTAGAAGTCCGCTTCATGCTCCTTCTATTTTACATACCGTTTCATGCTCATCTCATTTTTGACACCTTTTGAAGCTCTTGATATTTTTCACACCTTTTGAAGCTCTTCATATTTTTCACACCTTTTCAGGATCTTCATGTTTTTAAACACCGCTTCATGCTCCCCCTATTTTTCAGACCTGTTCATGCTCATATTTTTCAAATCTTTTGAAGCTCTTAATATTTTTCGCACCTTTCCAGGCTCTCCATGTTTTTGAACACCGCTTCATGCTCCTCCTATTTAACAGACCGTTTCATTCTCATCATGTATTTCACACCGTTTGAAGCTCTTCCTATTTTTCAAAACTTTTCAGCCTCTTCATGTTTTTCAACACCTTTTCATGCTCCTCCTCTTTTTCAGACTGTTTCAAGTTCCTCATATTTTGACACCTTTTAAAGCTCTTCATATTTTTCACAGCTTTTCAGGCTCTTCATGTTTTACAACACCGCATCATGCTCCACCTATTTTTCAGACTGTTTCATGCTCCTCATATATTTGACACCTTTTGAAGCTCTTCATATTTTTCACACCTTTTCAAGCTCTTCATGTTTTTCAACACTGCTTCATGCTCCTCCTATTTTTCAGACCGTTTCATGCTCCTCATATTTTTCACACGTTTTGAAGCTCTTCATATTTTTCACACCTTTTCAGGCTCTTCATGTTTTTCAACACCGCATCATACTCCTACTGAATTTCAGACTGTTTCATGTTCCTCATATTTTTCACACCTTTTGAAGCTCTTCATATTTTTCACACCTTTTTAGGCTCTTCATGTTGTTCAACACCACTTCATGTTCCCACTATTATTCAGACCGTCTCATGCTCATCTCATTTTTGACACCTTTTGAAGCTCTTGGTATTTTTCACACCTTTTGAAGCTCTTCATATTTTTCAAACCTTTTCAGGATCTTCATGTTTTTAAACACCGCTTCATGCTCCTATCATTTTTCAGAACTTTTCATGCTCCTCATGTATTTCACACCATTTGAAGCACTTCATATTTTTCACACCTTTTCAGTCTCTTCATGTTTTCCAACACCACTTCATCCTCCTCCTATTATTCAGACCGTTTCATGCTCATCTCATTTTTGACACATTTTGAAGCTCTTCATAGTTTTCACACCTTTTGAAGCTCTTCATATTTTTCACAGCTTTTCAGGATCTTCATGTTTTTAAACACCCCTTCATGCTCCTCCTATTTTTCAGATCTTTTCATGCTCCTCATATTTTTCAAATCTTTTGAAGCTCTTCATATTTTTCGCACCATTCCAGGCTCTTCATGTTTTTTAACACCGCTTCATGCTTCTCCTATTTTACAGACCGTTTCATTCTCCGCATGTATTTCACACCTTTTGAAGCTCTTCCTATTTTTCAAAATTTTTCAGGCTCTTCATGTTTTTCAACACCGTTTCATGCTCCTCCTATTTTTCAGACCGTTTCATTCTCCGGATGTATTTCACACCTTTTGAAGCTCTTCATATTTTTCACAGCTTTTCAGGCTCTTCATGTTTTCAACACCACTTCATCCTCCTCCTATTTTTCAGACCGTTTCATGCTCATCTCATTTTTGACACCTTTTGAAGCTCTTCATATATTTCACACCTTTTCAGGCTCTTCATGTTTTCAACACCACTTCATGCTCCTCCTATTTTTCAGACCGTTTCATGCTCCTCATATTTTTCATACCTTTTGAAGCTCTTCATATATTTCATACCTTTTCATGCTCTTCATGTTTTCAACATCACTTCATCCTCCTCCTATTTTTCAGACCGTTTCATGCTCATCTCATTTTTGACACCTTTTGAAGCTCTTCATATTTTTCACAGCTTTTGAAGCTCTTCATATTTTTCACACCTTTTCAGGCTCTTCATGTTTTTGAACACTGTTTCATGCTTCTTCTATTTTTCAGACCGTTTCATGCTCCTCATATTTTTGACACCTTTTGAAGCTCTTCATATTTTTCAAACCTTTTCAGGTTCTACAAGTTTTTCAACACCGTTTCATGCGCCTCGTATTTTTCAGACCGTTTCATGCTCCTCATATTTTTGACACCTTTTGAAGCTCTTCCTATTTTTCACACCTTTTCAGCCTCTTCATGTTTTAGAACACCGCTTCATGCTCCTTCTATTTTTCATACCGTTTCATGCTCATCTCATTTTTGACACCTTTTGAAGCTCTTGATATTTTTCACACCTTTTGAAGCTCTTCATATTTTTCACACCTTTTCAGGATCTTCATGTTTTTAAACACCGCTTCATGCTCCCCCTATTTTTCAGACCGTTTCATGCTCCTCATGTATTTCACACTTTTTGAAGCTCTTCATATTTTTCACACCTTTTCAGGCTCTCATGTTTTTGAACACAGCTTCTTGCTCCTCCTATTTTTCAGACCGTTTCATGCTCCTCTTATATTTCACACTTTTGAAGCTCTTGCTATTTTTCACACCTTTTCAGTCTCTTCATGTTTTTGAACACAGTTTCATGCTACTCGTATTTTTCAGACCGTTTCATGCTCCTCATCTTTTTGACACCTTTTGAAACTCTTCATATTTTTCACACCTTTTCAGGCTCTTCATGTTTTTGGACACCGTTTCATGCTCCTCCTATTTTTCAAACCGATTCATGCTCTTCATGTGTTTCACACCTTTTGAAGCTCTTCATATTTTTTACACTTTTTCAGGCTCTTCATGTTTTTCAACACCGCTTCATGCTCCTCCTATTTTCAGAACGTTTCATGCTCCTCATATTTTTGGCACCGTTTGAAGCTCTTCATATTTTTCACACGTTTTCAGGCTCTTCATCTTTTTCAACACCACTTAATGCTCCTCCTATTTTTGAGGCCGTTTCATGCTCTTCATGTATTTCTGACTTTTTGATGCTCTTCATATTTTTCACACGTTTTCAGGCTCTTCATGTTTTTGAAGACCGCTTCATGCTCCTCAAATTTTTCAGACCGTTTCATGCTCCTTATGTATTTCACACCTTTTGAAGCTCTTCATATTTTTCACAGGTTTTCAGGCTGTTCATGTTTTTGAACACCGCTTCATGCTCCTCCTATTTTTCTGATCGCTTCATGCTCATCTCATTTTTGACACCTTTTGAAGCTGTTCATATTTTTCACACCTTTTGAAGCTCTTCATATTTTTCACAAGTTTTCAGTATCTTCATGTTTTTAAACACCACTTCATGCTCCTCCTATTTTTCAGACCTTTTCATGCTCCTCATATTTTTCAAATCTTTTGAAGCTCTTCATATTTTTCGCACCTTTCCAGGCTCTTCATGTTTTTGAACACCGCTTCATGCTTCTGCTATTTTACAGACCGTTTCATTCTCCTCATGTATTTCACACCTTTTGAAGCTCTTCCTATTTTTCAAAACTTTTCAGGCTCTTCATGTTTTTCAACACCGTTTCATGCTCCTCCTATTTTTCAGACTGTTTCATGCTCCTCATATTTTGACACCTTTTGAAGCTCTTCATATTTTTCACAGCTCTTCAGGCTCTTCATGTTTTCAACACCACTTCATCCTCCTCCTATTTTTCAGACCGTTTCATGCTCATCTCATTTTTGACACCTTTGAAGCTCTTCATATATTTCACACCTTTTCAGGCTCTTCATGTTTTCAACATCGCTTCATGCTCCTCCAATTTTTCAGACCGTTTCATTCTCCTCATATTTTTGATACCTTTGAAGCTCTTCATATATTTCACACCTTTTCATGCTCTTCATGTTTTCAACACCACTTCATCCTCCTCCTATTTTTCAGACCGTTTCATGCTCATCTCATTTTTGACACCTTTTGAAGCTCTTCATATTTTTCACAGCTTTTGAATCCCTTCATATTTTTCACACCTTTTCAGGCTCTTCATGTTTTTGAACACCTTTTCCTCCTTCTCCTATTTTTCAGACCGTTTCATGCTCCTCATATTTTGACACCTTTTGAAGCTCTTCATATTTTTCACACCTTTTCAGGTTCTTCAAGTTTTTCAACACCGTTTCATGCTCCTCGTATTTTTCAGAGCGTTTCATGCTCCTCATATTTTTGACACCTTTTGAAGCTCTTCCTATTTTCCACACCTTTTCAGGCTCTTCATGTTTTAGAACACCGCTTCATGCTCCTTCTATTTTTCATACCGTTTCATGCTCATCTCATTTTTGACACCTTTTGAAGCTCTTCATAATTTTCACACCTTTTGAAGCTCTTCATATTTTTCACACCTTTTCAGGCTCTTCATGTTTTGGAGCACACCTTCATGCTCCTCCCATTTTTCAGACCGTTTCATGCTCATATCATTTTTGACACCTTTTGAAGCTCTTGATATCATTCACACCTTTTGAAGCTCTTCATATTTTTCACACCTTTTCAGAATCTTCATGTTTTTAAACACCGCTTCATGCTCCTCCTCTTTTTCAGACCTTTTCATGCTCTTCATATTTTTCAAATCTTTTGAAGCTCTTCATATTTTTCACACCTTTCCAGGCTCTTCATGTTTTTAAACACCGCTTCATGCTCCTCCTATTTTACAGACCGTTTCATTCTCCTCATGTATTTCACACCTTTTGAAGCTCTTCCTATTTTTCAAAACTTTTCAGGCTCTTCATGTTTTTCAACACCGTTTCATGCGCCTCCTATTTTTCAGACTGTTTCATGCTCCTCATATTTTGACACCTTTTGAAGCTCTCCATATTTTTCACAGCTTTTCAGGCTCTTCATGTTTTAAAACACCGCATCATGCTCCACCTATTTTTCAGACTGTTTCATGCTCCTCATATTTTTGACACCTTTTGAAGCTCTTCATATTTTTCACACGTTTTCAGGCTCTTCAAGTTTTGAACACAGCTTCATGCACCTCCTATTTTTCAGACCGTTTCATGCTCCTCATGTATTTCACACCTTTTGAAGCTCTTCATATTTTTCACACCTTTTCAAGCTCTTCCTGTTTTTGAACACCATTTCATGCTCCTCCTATTTTTCATACCGTTTCATGCTCCTTATATTTTGACAACTTTTGAAGCTCTTCATATTTTCCACACCTTCTGGCTCCTCATGTTTTTGAAAACTGCTTCATTCTCCTCCTATTTTTCAGATCGTTTCATGCTCTTCATAATTTTGATACCTTTTGAAGCTCTTCATATATGTCACAGCTTTTCAGGCTCTTCATGTTTTTCAGCACCGCATCATGATCCTCCTCTTTTCAGACCATTTCATGCTCCTCATATTTGACACCTTTTGAAGCTTGTCATATTTTTCACACATTTTCAAGCTCTTCATTTTGTTGAACACCGCTTCATGCTCCTCCTATTTTTCAGACCGTTTCATGCTAATCTCATTTTTGACACCTATTGAAGCTCTTCATATTTTTCCCACCTTTTGAAGTACTTCATATTTTTCACACCATTTCAGGCTCTTCATGTATTTCAACACCGTTTCATGCTCCTCTTAATTTTCAGACCGTTTCATGCTCTTCATGTATTTCACACCTTTTGAAGCTCTTCATATTTCTCACACCTTTTCAGGCTCTCATGTGTTTGAACACAGCTTCATGCTCCTCCTATTTTTCAGAGCGTTTCAGGCTCCTCATATATTTCACACCTTTTGAAGCTCTTCATATTTCTCACACCTTTTCAGGCTGTCATGTGTTTGAACACAGCTTCATGCTCCTCCCATTTTTCAGACCGTTTCATGCTCCTCATGTATTTCACACCATTTGAAGCACTTCATATTTTTCACACCTTTTCAGTCTCTTCATGTTTTTCAACACCACTTCATGTTCCTCCTACTATTCAGACCGTTTCATGCTCATCTCATTTTTGACACCTTTTGAAGCTCTTGATATCTTTCACACCTTTTGAAGCTCTTCATATTTTTCACACCTTTTCAGAATCTTCATGTTTTTAAACACCGCTTCATGCTCCTCCTATTTTTCAGACCTTTTCATGCTCCTCATATTTTTCAAATATTTTGAAGCTCTTCATATTTTTCGCACCTTTCCAGGCTCTTCATGTTTTTAAACACCGCTTCATGCTCCTCCTATTTTACAGACCGTTTCATTCTCCTCATGTATTTCACACCTTTTGAAGCTCTTCCTACTTTTCAAAACTTTCCAGGCTCTTCATGTTTCTGAACACCGTTTCATGCTACCCTTATTTATCAGACCGTTTCATGCTCCTCATATTTTGACACCTTTTGAAACTCTCCATATTTTTCACAGCTTTTCAGGCTCTTCATGTTTTACAACACCGCATCTTGCTCCACCTATTTTTCAGACTGTTTCATGCTCCTCATATTTTTGACACCTTTTGAAGCTCTTCATATTTTTCACACCTTTTCAGGCTCTTCATGTTTTTCAACACCGCATCATGCTCCTCCTATTTTTCAGACTGTTTCATGCTCCTCATATTTTTCACACGTTTTGAAGCTCTTCATATTTTTCACACCTTTTCAGTCTCTTCATGTTTTTGAACACAGCTTCATGCTCCTCCTATTTTTTAGACCGTTCATGCCCCTCATATTTTTGAAATATTTTGAAGATCTTCATATTTTTCACACCTTTTTAGGCTCTTCATGTTTTTCAACGCCGCTTCATGCTCCTAGTGTTTTTCAGATCATTCATGCTATCATATTTTTGACACCTTTTGAAGCTCTTCATATTTTTCACACCTTTTCAGGCTCTTCATGTTTTTCAACACCGCTTCATGCTCCTCCTATTTTTCAGACCGTTTCATGCTCCTCCTATTTTTCAGACCGTTTTATGCTCCTCATATTTTTGACACCTTCTGAAGCTGTTCATATTTTTCACATCTTTTCAGGCTCTTTATATTTTTGAACACCGTTTCTTGCTCCTCCTATTTTTCCGACTTTTTCATGCTCCTCATATTTTGACACCTTATGAAGCTCTTCATATTTTTCACACCTTTTCAGGCTCTTCATGTTTTTGAGCACACCTTCATGCTCCTCCTATTTTTCAGACCGTTTCATGCTCCTTATATGTTTGTCTCCTTTTGAAGCTCTTCATATTTTTCACAGCTTTTGAAGCTCTTCATATTTTTCACACCTTTTGAGGCTCTTCATGGTTTTCAACAGCACTTCATGCTCCTCCAATTTTCAGACCGCTTCATTATCATCTCTTTTTTGACACCTTTTGAAGCTCTTCATATATTTCACACCTTTTCAGACTCTTCTTGTTTTTCAACACAGCTTCTTGCTCCTCCTATTTTTCAGACCGTTTCATGCTCCTCATATTTTTGACACCTTTTGAAGCTCTTCATATTTTTCACACCTTTTGAACCTCTTCATATTTTTCACACTTTTTCATGCTCTTCATGTTTTTCAACACCACTTCATGCTCCTCCTGTTTTTCAGAGCGTTTCAAGCTCCCCATATATTTCACCCCTTTTGAAGCTCTTCATATTTTTCTCACCTTTTCAGGCTCTTCATGTTTTTCAACACCGCTTCATGAACCTCCTAATTTTCAGACCGTTTCCTGCTCCACATAATTTTCACATCTTTTGAAGCTCTTCGTATATTTCACACCTTTTCAGGCTCTTCAAGTTTTTCAACAACGCTTCATGCTCCTCCTAGGTTTCAGACCGTTTGATCCTCCTCATGTATTTCACACCTTTTGAAGCTCTTCATATTATTCAAACCTTTTCAGGCTCTTTTTATTTTTGACCACCGCTTTTGCTCCTCCTATTTTTCAGACCGTTTCATGCTCCTCATATATTTTACACCTTTTGACGATCTTCATATTTTGCACTCCTTTTCAGGCTCTTCATGTTTTTGAACACAGTTTCATACTCCTACTATTTTTCAGACTGTTTCATGCTCCTCATATTTTTGACACCTTTTGAAGCTCTTCAGATTCTTCACACCTTTTCAGGCTCCTCATGTTTTTCAACACCGCTTCATGCTCCTCTTATTTTTCATACCGTTTCATGCTTCTCATATTTTTGACACCTTTTGAAGCTCTTCATATTTTTCACACCTTTTCATGCCTTTCATCTTTTTCAAAACCGTTTCATTCTCATCCTATTTTTCAGACGGTTTCATGCTCCTCATAATTTTGACACGTTTTGAAGCTCTTCATATATTTCACACCTTTTCAGGCTCCTCATGTTTTTCAACATTGCTTCATGCTCCTCCTATTTTTCAGACCGTTTTATGCTCCTCATATTTTGACACCTTTTAAAGCTCTTCATATTTTTCACATCTTTTCAGGCTCTTCATGTTTTTGACCACCGCTTCAAGCTCCTCCTATTTTTCAGACCGTTTCATGCTCCTCATATATTTTACAACTTTTGAAGCTCTTTATATTTTTCACACCTTTTCAGGCTCTTCATGTTTTTACACACCGCTTCATGCCCCTCCTAGTTTTCAGACCGTTTCATGCTCCTCATATTTTTGACACCTTTTGCAGCTCTTCATATATTTCACACCTTTTCATGCTCTTCATGTTTTTCAACACCGTTTTATGCTCCTTATATTTTTCAGACTGTTTCATGCACCTCATATAATTGACACATTTTGAAGCTCTTCATATTTTTCACGCCTTTTCAGGCTCTTCATGTTTTTCAACACCCCTTCAGGCTCCTCCTATTTTTCAGACCGTTTCATGCACCTCATATTTTTCACACCTTTTGAAGCTCTTCTTATTTTTCACACCTTTTCAGGCTCTTCATGTTTTTGAACACCGCTTCATGCTCCTCCTAATTTCCAGACCGTTTCATGCTCCTCAAATTTTTTACACATTTTGAAGCTCTTCATATTTTTCACACCTTTTCATGCTCTTCATCTTTTAAAAAACCTTTTCATGCTCATCCTATTTTTCAGACTGTTTCATGCTCCTCATATGTTTGACCCCTTTTGAAGCTCTTCATATTTTTCACACCTTTTCAGGCTCTTCATGTTTTTGAGGACCGCTTCATGCTCCTCATAATTTTGACACCTTATTAAACTCTTCAGATTTTTCACAGTTTTTCAGGCTCTTCATGTGTTTCAACACTGCTTCATTCTCCTCCTATTTTTCAGACCGTTTCATTCTCCTCATATTTTTGACACCTTTGAAGCTCTGCATATATTTCAAACCTTTTACGGCTCTTCATGTTTTTCAACACCGCCTCATGCTCCTCCTATTTTTCAGACCGTTTTATGCTCCTCATAATTTTAACACCCTTGAAGCTCTTCATATTTTTCACACAATTTCAGGCTCTTCATGTTTTTCAACACCGCTTCATGCTCCTCCTATTTTTCACATCGTTTTATGATCCTCATATTTTTGACACATTATGAAGCTCTTCATATTTTTCACACCTTTTCAGGCTCTTCAGGTTTTTGAACATCGCTTCATGCTCCTCCTATTTTTCAGACCGATTCATGCTCTTCATATTTTTGAAACCTTTTGAAGCTTTTCATATTTTTCACACCTTTTCACGGTTTCGTTTTGAACACCGCTTCATGCTCCTCCTTTTTTTAAGACTGTTTTATGCTCCTCATATATTTGACACGTTTTGAAGCTCTTCATATATTTCACACCTTTTCAGGCTCTTCATGTTGTTTAACACCGCTTTTTGCTCCTCTATTTTTCAAATAGTTTCATGTTCCTCCTATTGTTCAGACCGTTTCATGCACCTCATATTTTTCACACCTTTTGAAGCTCTTCATATTTTTCACACCTTTTCAGGCTCTTCATGTTTTTGAACATCGCTTCATGCTCCTGCTATTTTTTAGACCGTTTCATGCTCCACATATTTTTGACACCTTTTGAAGCTCGTTATATTTTTCACATCTTTTCACGCTCTTCATGTTTTTGAAAACCGCTTCATGCTCCTCCTATATTTCAGACTGTTTCATGCACCTCATATTATTGACACATTTTGAAGCTCTTCATATTTTTCACACCTTTTCAGTCTTTTCATGTTTTTGAAGACCGCTTCATGCTCCTCCTATTTTTCAGACCGTTTCATGCTCATCTCATTTTTGACACCTTTTGAAGCTCTTCATATTTTTCACACCTTTTGAAGCTCTTCATATTTTTCACATTTATGAAGCTCTTCTTATTTTTCACACGATTTCAGACTCTTCATGTTTTTCAACACTGCTTCAAACTCCTCCTATTTTTCAGAACGTTTCATACTCCTCATATTTTTGACACCTTTAGAATCTCTTCATATTTTTCACAGCTTTTCAGGCTCTTCATGTTTTTCAACACCGCTTCATGCTCCTTCTATTTTTCTGACCGTTTCATGCTCCTCATATTTTTGACACCTTTTGCAGCTCTTCATATATTTCACACCTTTTCAGGCTCTTCATATTTTTCAACACCACTTCATGCTCGTCCTATTTTTCAGACCGTATAATGCTCCTCTTGTATTTCACACCTTTTGAAGCTCTTCATATTTTTCACAACTTTTCAGGCTCTTCATGTTTTTCCACACCACTTCATGCTCCTCCTTTTTTGCAGACCGTTTCATGCTCCTCATGTATTTCACGCCTTTTGAAGGTCTTCATAATTTTCCCACCTTTTCCGGCTCTCCATGTTTTTGATCACCGTTTCATGCTCCTCCTATTTTTCAGACCGTTTCATGCACCTCATATTTTTCACACCTTTTGAAGCTCTTCATATTTTTCACATTTTTTCAGGCTCTTCATGTTTCTCAACACCGCTTCATGATCCTCTTATTTTTCAGACCGTTTCATGCTCCTCATATTTTTTACATCTTTTGAAGCTCTTCATATTTTTCTCACCTTTTCAGGCTCTTCATGTTTTTGAACACCGCTTCATGCTCCTCCTATTTTTCATACCGTTTCATACTCCTCATATTTTTGACACCTTTTGAAGCTCTTCATATTTTTCACACCTTTTCAGGCTCTTCATGTTTTTGAACACCGCTTCATGCTCCTCCTATTTTTCAGACCGTTTAATGCTCCTCATGTATTTCACACCTTTTGAAGCTCCTCATATTTTTCACGCCTTTTCAGGCTCTTCATGTTTTTGAACACAGCTTCATGCTCCTCCTATTTTTCAGACCGTTTCATGCTCCTCATATTTTTGACACCTTTTGAAGCTTTTCATATTTTTCACACATTTTCAAGCTCTTCTTCTTTTTGAACTCCGCTTCATGCTCCTCCTATTTTTGAGGCAGTTTCATGCTCCTCATATTTTTGACACCTTTTGAAGCTTTTAATATTTTTCACAACTTTTCAGGCTCTTCATTTTTTTCAACACCACTTCATGCCCCTCTTTTTTTTCAGACAGTTTCATTCTCATCTAATTTTTGACACCTTTTGAAGCTCTTCATATATTTCACACCTTTTGAAGCTCTTCATATTTTTCACACATTTTCAGGCTCTTCATGTTTTTGAACACAGCTTCATGCTCCTCCTATTTTTCAGACCGTTTCATGCTTCTCATATTTTTGACACCTTTTGAAGCTCTTCATATTTTTCACACATTTTCAGACTCTTCATGTTTTTGAACACAGCTTCATGCTCCTCCTATTTTTGAGACAGTTTCATGCTCCTCATATTTTTGACACGTTTTGAAGCTTTTCATATTTTTCACAACTTTTCAGGCTCTTCATTTTCTTCAACACCACTTCATGCCCCTCTTTTTTTTCAGACCGTTTCATTCCCATCTAATTTTTGACACCTTTTGAAGCTCTTCATATTTTTCACACCTTTTGAAGCTCTTCATATTTTTCACACATTTTCAGGCTCTTCATGTTTTTGAACCCCATTTCATGCTCCTCCTATTTTGCAGACCGTTTCATTCTCCTCATATTTTTGACACCTTTTGAAACTCTTCATGTATTTCACACCTTTTCAGGCTTTTCATTTTTTTCAACAACACTTCATTCTCCTCCTATTTTTCAGACCGTTTCATGCTTATCTCATTTTGACACATTTTGAAGCTCTTCATATTTTTCACATCTTTTGAAGCTTTTCATATTTTTCACACCTTTTCAGGCTCTTCATGATTTTCAACACCGCTTCATG
This sequence comes from Dama dama, assembly GCF_033118175.1. Lineage (NCBI taxonomy): Eukaryota > Metazoa > Chordata > Mammalia > Artiodactyla > Cervidae > Dama > Dama dama. The sequence goes on along the minus strand of NC_083712.1, from coordinate 6,642,250 downwards.
CTCCTCCTAATTTTTAGACCGTTTCATGCTCATCTCTTTTTTGACACCCTTTGAAGCTCTTCATATTTTTCACAATTTGAAGTTCTTCATATTTTTCATATTTTTGAAGCTCTTCATATTTTCACACGTTTTCAGACTCTTCATGTTTTTCAACACCGCTTCATGCTCCTGAAATTTTTCAGACCGTTTCATGCTTCTCATATTTTTGACACCTTTTGAAGCTCTTCATATTTCTCACACCTTTTCAGGCACTTCATGTTTTTCAACACCGCTTCATGCTCCTCCTATTTTTCAGACCATTTCATGCTCATCTCATTTTTGACACCTTTTGAAGGTTTTCATATTTTTCACACCTTTTCAGGCTCTTCATGTTTTTGAACACCGCTTCATGCTCCTCCTATTTTTCAGACCGTTTCATGCTCCTCATATTTTTCGCACCTTTTGAAGCTCTTCATATTTTTCACACCTTTTCAGGCTCTTCATGTTTTAGAACACCGCTTCATGCTCCTCCTATCTTTCAGACCGTTTAATGCTCCTCATGTATTTCACACCTTTTGAAGCTCTTCATATTTTTCACACCTTTTCAGGCTCTTCATGTTTTGGAACACCGTTTCATGCTCCTCCGATTTTTCAGACCGTTTCATGCTCCTCATATATTTGCCACCTTTTGAAGCTCTTCATATTTTTCACACCTTTTCAGGCTCTTCCATTTTTTCAACACCGTTTCATGCTCCTCCGATTTTTCAGACCGTTTCATGCTCCTCATATTTTTGACCCCTTGTGAAGGTCTTCATATTTTTCACAACTTTTCATGCACTTCATGTTTTTTCAACACCGTTTCATGCTCCTCATATTTTTCAGACCATTTCATGCTTCTCAAATTTTGACACCATTTGGAAATCTTCATATTTTTCACACCTTTTCATGCTCATCATGTTTTTCAACACAGTTTCACACTCCTTTTATTTTTGACACGTTTTGAAGCTCTGCATATTTTTCACACCTTTTCAGGCTCCTCATATTTTTCCACACCGCTTCATGCTCCTCCTATTTTTCAGACCGTTTCATGCTCCTCATATTTTGACACCTTTTGAAGCTCTTCATATATTTCATAACTTTTCAGGCTCTTCATATTTTTCAAAACTGCTTCATGATCCTCCTCTTTTTCAGACCGTTTCATGCTCTTCATATTTTTGCTACATTTTGAAGCTCTTCATATTTTTCACAACTTTTCATGCTCTTCATGTTTTTTCAACACCGTTTCATGCTCCTCATATATTTGAGACCATTTCATGCTTCTCAAATTTTGACAGGTTTTGAAGATCTTCATATTTTTCACACCTTTTCATTCTTGTCATGTTTTTCAACACAGTTTCACACTCCTCATATTTTTGACACCTTTTGAACTCTTCATATTTTTCACACCTTTTCAGGCTCTTCATGTTTTTGAACACCGCTTCATGCTCCTCCTATTTTTCAGACCGTTTCATGCTCCTCATATTTTTCGCACCTTTTGAAGCTCTTCATATTTTTCACACCTTTTCAGGCTCTTCATGTTTTTGAACACCGCTTCATGCTCCTCCTATTTTTCAGACCGTTTCATGCTCCTCATATTTTGACACCTTTTGAAGCTCTTCATATATTTCATAACTTTTCAGGCTCTTCATATTTTTCAAAACTGCTTCATGATCCTCCTCTTTTTCAGACCGTTTCATGCTCTTCATATTTTTGCTACATTTTGAAGCTCTTCATATTTTTCACAAGTTTTCAGGATCTTCATGTTTTTCAACACCACTTCATGCTCCTCCTATTTTTGAGACCGTTTCATGCTTCTAATATTTTTGACACGTTTTGAAGCTCTTCATATTTTCCACACCTTTCAAGCTTTCATGTTTTGGAACACCGTTTCATGCTCCTTCTATTTTTCAGAGCGTTTCATGCTCCTCATATTTTTCACACCTTTTGAAGCTCTTTATATTTTCACACCTTTTCATGCTCTTCATGTTTTTGAACACCACTTCATTCTCCTCCTATTTTTCAGACCGTTTCATGCTCTTCTCAATTTTGACAGCTTTTGAAGCTCTTCATATTTTTCACACCTTTTGAAGCTCTTCATATTTTTCACACCTTTTCAGGCTCTTCATTTTTTTCAACCCCACTTCATGCTCCTCCTATTTTTCAGACCGTTTCATGCTCACATCACTTTTGACACCTTTTGAAGCTCTTCTTATTTTTCACGTCTTTTGAAACTCTTCATATGTTTCACACGTTTTCAGGCTCTTCATGTTTTCAAAACCGTTTCATGCTCCTCCTATTTTTCAGACCATTTCATGCTCCTTATATGTTTGTCTCCTTTTGAAGCTCTTCATATTTTTCACAGATTTTGAAGCTCTTCCTATTTTCCACACCTTTTCAGGCTCTTCATGCTTTAGAACACCGCTTCATGCTCCTTCTATTTTTCATACCGTTTCATGCTCCTCTCATTTTTCACACCTTTTGAAGCTCTTCATATTTTTCACACCTTTTCAGGCTCTTCATGTTTTTGAACACCGCTTCATGCTCCTCCTATTTTTCTGACCGTTTCATGCTCCTCCTATTTTTGACACCTTTTGAAGCTCCTCCTATTTTTCACACGTTTTCAGGCTCTTCAGGTTTTTCAACACCGTTTCATGCTCCTCCTATTTTTCCTACCGTTTCATGCTCCTCCTATTTTTCCTACCGTTTCATGCTCCTCCTATTTTTCAGACCGTTTCATGCTCATCTCATTTTTGACACCTTTTGAAGCTCTTCATATATTTCACACCTTTTCAGGTTCTTCAGGTTTTTCAACACCGTTTCATGCTCCTCCAATTTTTCAGACCGTTTCATGCTCCTCATATTTTTCACACCTTTTGAAGCTCTTCCTATTTTCCACACCTTTTCAGGCTCTTCATGTTTTAGAACACCGTTTCATGCTCCTTCTATTTTTCATACCGTTTCATGCTCCTCTCATTTTTCACACCTTTTGAAGCTCTTCATAATTTTCACACCTTTTGAAGCTCTTCATATTATTCACACCTTTTCAGGCTCTTCATGTTTTGGAGCACACCTTCATGCTCCTCCAATTTTTCAGACCGTTTCATGCTCCTCATATTTTTCACACCTTTTGAAGCTCTTCCTATTTTCCACACCTTTTCAGGCTCTTCATGTTTTTCAACACCACTTCTTGCTTCTCCTATTTTTCAGACCGTTTCATGCTCATCTCGTTTTTGACATCTTTTGAAGCTCTTCATATTTTTCACACCTTTTGAAGCTCTTCATATTTTTCACACGTTTTCAGGCTCTTCATGTTTTTCACCACCGCTTCATGCTCATCTTATTTTCCAGACCGCTTCATGCTCCTGATATTTTTGACACGTTTTGAAGCTATTCATATTTTTCACACATTTTGAAGCTCTTCATATTTTTCACCCGTTTTCAGGCTCTTCATGTTTTTGAACACCGTTTCATGCTCCTCCTATATTTCAAACCGTTTCATGATCCTCATGTATTTCACAACTTTGAACCTCTTCATATTTTAAACACCTTTTCAGGCTCTTCATATATTTCAACACCACTTCATGCTCCTCATCTTTTTCAGACCGTTTCATGCTCATCTCATTTTTGACACATTTTGATGCTCTTCATATTTTTCACACCTTTTGAAGCTCTTCATATTTTTCACACCTTTTCAGGCTCTTCATGTTTTTGAACACTGCTTCATGCTCCTCCTATTTTTCAGGTCATTTCATGCTCCTCATATTTTTGAAACCTTTTGAAGCTCTTCATATTTTTCACTCCTTTTCAGGCTCCACATGTTTTTGAACAGCGCATCCTGCTCCTCCTATTTTCAGACCGTTCCATGCTCCTCATATTTTTGACACCTTTTGAAGCTCTTCATAAATTTCACCACTTTTCAGGCTCTTCATGTTTTTCAACACCACTTCATCCTCCAAATATTTTTCAGACGGCTTCATGCTCATCTCATTTTTGACACCTTTTGAAGCTCTTCATATTTTTGACACCTTTTGAAGCTCCTCATATTTTTCACACCTTTTGAAGCTCTTCATATTTTTCACAACTTTTCAGGCTCTTCATGTTTTTGAACACCGTTTCATGCTCCTCCTATACTTCAGATCATTTCATGCTCCTCATATATTTGACAGCGTTTGAAGCTCTTCAAATATTTCACACATTTTCAGGCCATTCATGTTTTTCAACACAAATTCATGCTCCCCCTATTTTTCAGACCGTTTCATGCTCATCTCATTTTTGACATCTTTTGAAACTCTTCATATTTTTCACAGCTTTTGAAGCTCTTCATATTTTTCACACGTTTTCAGGCTCTTTATGATTTTCAACACCGCTTCTTGCTCCTCATAATTTTCAGACCGTTTCATGCTCCTCATATTTTTGACACCTTTTGATGCTCTTCATATTTTTCACTCCTTTTCAGGCTCTTCATGTTTTTGAACACCGCTTCATGCTCCTCCTATTTTTGACACCTTTTGAAGCTCTTCATATTTTTCACACATTTTCAAGCTCTTCTTGTTTTTGAACACCGCTTCATGCTCCTCCTATTTTTCAAACCGTTTCATGCTCCTCATGTATTTCACACCTTTTGAAGTTCTTCATATGTTTCACCACTTTTCAGGCTCTTCATGTTTTTCAACACCACTTCATCCTCCAAATATTTTTCAGACGGCTTCATGCTCATCTCATTTTTGACACCTTTTGAAGCTCTTCATATTTTTGACACCTTTTGAAGCTCCTCATATTTTTCACACCTTTTGAAGCTCTTCATATTTTTCACAACTTTTCAGGCTCTTCATGTTTTTGAACACCGTTTCATGCTCCTCCTATACTTCAGACCATTTCATGCTCCTCATATATTTGACAGCGTTTGAAGCTCTTCAAATATTTCACACATTTTCAGGCCATTCATGTTTTTCAACACAAATTCATGCTCCCCCTATTTTTCAGACCGTTTCATGCTCATCTCATTTTTGACATCTTTTGAAACTCTTCATATTTTTCACAGCTTTTGAAGCTCTTCATATTTTTCACACGTTTTCAGGCTCTTTATGATTTTCAACACCGCTTCTTGCTCCTCATAATTTTCAGACCGTTTCATGCTCCTCATATTTTTGACACCTTTTGATGCTCTTCATATTTTTCACTCCTTTTCAGGCTCTTCATGTTTTTGAACACCGCTTCATGCTCCTCCTATTTTTGACACCTTTTGAAGCTCTTCATATTTTTCACACATTTTCAAGCTTTTCTTGTTTTTGAACACCGCTTCATGCTCCTCCTATTTTTCAAACCGTTTCATGCTCCTCATGTATTTCACACCTTTTGAAGCTCTTCATATGTTTCACACCTTTTCAGGCTCTTCATGTTTTTCAACACGGCTTCATGCTCCTCCTATTTTTCAGACAGTTTCATGCTCCTCATGTATTTCACACCTTTGAAAGCTCTTCATATTTTTCAAACCTTTTCAGGCTCTTCATGTATTTCAACACCAATTCATGCTCCTCATCTTTTTCAGACCGTTTCATGCTCATCTCATTTTTGACACATTTTGAAGCTCTTCATATTTTTCACACCTTTTGAAGCTCTTCATATCTTTCACACCTTTTCAGGCTCTTCATGTTTTTGAACACCGCTTTATGATCCTCCTATTTTTCAGACCGTTTCATGCTCTTCATATTATTGACACATTTTGAAGCTCTTCATATTTTTCAACCTTTTCAGGCTCTTCATGTTTTTGAACACCATTTCATGCTGCTTCTATTTTTCAGACCGATTAATGCTCCTCATATTTTTGACACCTTTTGAAGCTCTTCATATTTTTCACACGTTTTGAAGCTCTTCATATTTTTCACACCTTTTCAGGCTCTTCATGTTTTTCAACACCACTTCTTGCTTCTTCTCTTTTTCAGACCGTTTCATGCTCATCTCGTTTTTGACATCTTTTGAAGCTCTTCATATTTTTCACACCTTTTGAAGCTCTTCATATTTTTCACACGTTTTCAGGCTCTTCATGTTTTTCACCACCGCTTCATGCTCATCCTATTTTCCAGACCGTTTCATGCTCCTGATATTTTTGACACGTTTTGAAGCTCTTCATATTTTTCACACATTTTGAAGCTCTTCATATATTTCACACCTTTTCAGGCTCTTCATGTTTTTCAACACCACTTCATGCTCTTCGTATTTCTCAGACCGTTTCTTGCCCCTCATATTTTTGACACCTTTTGAAGGTCTTCATATTTTTCACACTTTTCAGGCTCTTCATGTTTTTTAACGACACTTCATACTCCTCCTAATTTTCAGACTGTTTCATGCTCATCTCATATTTGACACCTTTAGAAGCTCTTCTTATTTTTCACACCTTTTCAGGCTCTTCATGTTTTGCTACACCACTTCATGCTCCTCCTATTTTTCAGACCATTTCATGCTCATCTCATTTTTGACACCTTTTGAAGCTCTTCATATTTTTCACACCATTTCAGGCTCTTCATGTTTTGCAACACCTCTTCATGCTCCTCCTATTTTTCAAACCGTTTCATGCTCCTCATATTTTTGACACCTTTTGAAGCTCTTCATATTTTTCACACCTTTTGAAGCTCTTCGTATTTTTCACACATTTTCAGGCTGTTCATGTTTTTGAACACCACTTCATGCTCCTCCTATTTTTAAGAGAGTTTCATGCTCCTCATATTTTTCACTCCTTTTGAAGCTCTTCATATTTTTCACATCTTTTCAGGCTCTTCATGTTTTTGAACACAGCTTCATGCTCCTCCTATTTTTCAGACCGTTTCATGCTCCTCATATTTTTGACACCTTTTGAAGCTCTTCATATATTTCACACCTTTTCAGGCTCTTCATGTTTTTCAACACCACTTCATGCTCTTTGTATTTTTCAGACCGTTTCTTGCCCCTCATATTTTTGACACCTTTTGAAGGTCTTCATATTTTTCACACTTTTCAGGCTCTTCATGTTTTTTAACACCACTTCATGCTCCTCCTATTTTCCAGACTGTTTCATGCTCATCTCCTATTTGACACCTTTAGAAGCTCTTCTTATTTTTCACACTTTTTCAGGCTGTTCATGTTTTTGAACTCGGCCTCATGCTCCTCCTATTTTGTCTACTGTATCATGCTCCTCATATTTTTCACAGCTTTTGAAGCTCTTCATATTTTTCACACCTTTTCAGGCTCTTCATGTTTTTGAAATCCGCCTCATGCTCCTCCTATTTTGTCTACTGTATCATGCTCGTCATATTTTTCACACCTTTTGAAGCTCTTCATATTTTTCTCACGTTTTCAGGCTCTTCATGTTTTTCCACACCACTTCATGCTTCTCCTATTTTTCAGATCCTTTCATGCTCCTCATGTATTTCACACCTTTTGAAGCTCTGCATATTTTTCATACCTTTTCAGGCTCTTCATGTTTTTGAACACAGCTTCATGCTCCTCCTATTTTTCAGACCGTTTCATGCTCCTCATATTTTTGACACCTTTTGAAGCTCTTCATATATTTCACATCTTTTCAGGTTCTTCATGTTTTTGAACACAGCTTCCTGCTCCTCCTATTTTTCAGACCGTTTCATACTCCTCATATTTTTCACACCTTTTGAATCTCTTCATATTTTTCACACTTTTTCAGGCTCTTCATGTTTTTCACACCGTTTCTTGCTGCTTCTATTTTTCAGACCGTTTCATGCTCCTCATATTTTTCACACCTTTTGAAGCTCTTCATATTTTTCTCAACTTTTCAGGCTCTTCATGTTTTTGAACACAGCTTCATGCTCCTCCTTTTTTGCAGACCGTTTCATGCTCCTCATATTTTTGACACCTTTTGAAGCTCGTCATATTTTTCACACCTTTTCAGGCTCTTCATGTTTTTCAACACCAATTCATGCTCCTCCTTTTTTGCAGACCGTTTCATGCTCCTCATCTTTTTGACACCTTTTGAAGCTCTTCATATTTGTCACACCTTTTCAGGCTGTTCATGTTTTTCAACACCGCTTCATGCTCCTCCTATTTTTCAGACCGTTTCATGCTCCTCATGTATTTCACACTTTTGGAAGCTCTTCATATTTTTCACACCTTTTCAGGCTCTTCATGTTTTTGAACACCGCTTCATGCTCCTACTATTTTTCACACGTTTTGAATCTCTTCAAATTTTTCACACATTTTCGGGCTCTTCATGTTTTTGAACACTGCTTCCTGCTCCTCCTATTTTTCAGGCCGTATAATGCTCCTCATGTATTTGACAACTTTTGAAGCTCTTCATATTTTTCACACTTTTTCAGGCTCTTCATTATTCTGAACACCGCTTCTTGCTCCTCCTATTTTTTAGACCGTTTCATGCTCCTCATATTTCTGACACCTTTTGAAGCTCTTCATATTTTTCACACCTTTTCAGCTCTTCGTGTTTTTGAACACCGCTTTATGCTCCTCCTTTTTTTCAGACCGTTTCATGCTCCACTTGTATTTCACTCCTTTTGAAGCTCTTCATATATTTCACACCTTTTCAGGCTCCTCATGTTTTTGAACAGCGTTTCATGCTCCTTCTATTCTTCATACCGTTTCATGCTCCTCATACTTTTGACACCTTTTGAACTCTTCAAATTTTTCACACCTTTTCAGGTTCTTCATGTTTTTCAACACCACTTCATGCTCCTCCTATTTTTGATACTGTTTCTTGCTTCTCTTGTCTTTCACACCTTTTCAACCTCTTCATATTTTTCACACCTTTTCAGGCTCTTCATGTGTTTGAACACTGCTTCCTGCTCCTCCTATTTTTCAGACCGTATAATGCTCCTCATGTATTTGACAACTTTTGAAGCTCTTCATATTTTTCACACTTTTTCAGGCTCTTCATTATTCTGAACACCGCTTCTTGCTCCTCCTATTTTTTAGACCGTTTCATGCTCCTCATATTTCTGACACCTTTTGAAGCTCTTCATATTTTTCACACCTTTTCAGCTCTTCGTGTTTTTGAACACCGCTTCATGCTCCTCCTTTTTTTCAGACCGTTTCATGCTCCACTTGTATTTCACTCCTTTTGAAGCTCTTCATATATTTCACACCTTTTCAGGCTCCTCATGTTTTTGAACAGCGTTTCTTGCTCCTTCTATTCTTCATACCGTTTCATGCTCCTCATACTTTTGACACCTTTAGAAGCTCTTCTTATTTTTCACACCTTTTCAGGCTCTTCATGTTTTGCTACACCACTTCATGCTCCTCCTAATTTTCAGACCGTTTCATGCTCATCTCATTTTTGACACCTTTTGAAGCTCTTCATATTTTTCACACCATTTCAGGCTCTTCATGTTTTGCAACACCTCTTCATGCTCCTCCTATTTTTCAAACCGTTTCATGCTCCTCATATTTTTGACACCTTTTGAAGCTCTTCATATTTTTCACACCTTTTGAAGCTCTTCGTATTTTTCACACATTTTCAGGCTCTTCATGTTTTTGAACACCACTTCATGCCTCTCCTATTTTTAAGAGAGTTTCATGCTCCTCATGTATTTCACAACTTTTGAAGCTCTTCATATTTTTCACACTTTTTCAGGCTCTTCATGTTTTTGATCACCGTTTCATGCTCCTCCTATTTTTCAGACCGTTTCATGCTCCTCATATTTTTCACTCCTTTTGAAGCTCTTCATATTTTTCACACCTTTTCAGGCTCTTCATGTTTTTGAACACAGCTTCATGCTCCTCCTATTTTTCAGACCGTTTCATGCTCCTCATATTTTTGACACATTTTGAAGCTCTTCATATATTTCACACCTTTTCAGGCTCTTCATGTTTTTCAACACCACTTCATGCTCTTCGTATTTTTCAGGCCGTTTCTTGCTCCTCATATTTTTGACACCTTTTGAAGGTCTTCATATTTTTCACACTTTTCAGGCTCTTCATGTTTTTTAACACCACTTCATGCTCCTCCTTTTTTTCAGACTGTTTCATGCTCATCTCCTATTTGACACCTTTAGAAGCTCTTCTTATTTTTCACACCTTTTCAGGCTGTTCATGTTTTTGAACTCCGCCTCATGCTCCTCCTATTTTCTCTGCTGTATCATGCTCCTCATATTTTTCACACCTTTTGAAGCTCTTCATATTTTTCACACCTTTTGAAGCTCTTCATATTTTTTCACACGTTTTCAGGCTCTTCATGTTTTTCAACACCGTTTCTTGCTGCTTCTATTTTTCAGACCAGTTCATGCTCCTCATATTTTTCACACCTTTTGAAGCTCTTCATATTTTTCACACCTTTTCAGGCTCTTCATGTTTTTGAACTCCGCCTCATGCTCCTCCTATTTTTCTACTGTATCATGCTCGTCATATTTTTCACACCTTTTGAAGCTCTTCATATTTTCCTCACCTTTTCAGGCTCTGCATGTTTTTCCACACCACTTCATGCTTCTCCTATTTTTCAGATCGTTTCATGCTCCTCATGTATTTCACACCTTTTGAAGCTCTGCATATTTTTCATACCTTTTCAGACTCTTCATGTTTTTGAACACAGCTTCATGCTCCTCCTTTTTTGCAGACCGTTTCATGCTCCTCATATTTTTGACACCTTTTGAAGCTCTTCATATATTTCACACCTTTTCAGGCTCTTCATGTTTTTGAACACAGCTTCATGCTCCTCCTATTTTTCAGACCGTTTCATACTCCTCATATTTTTCACACCTTTTGAATCTCTTCATTTTTTTCACACGTTTTCAGGCTCTTCATGTTTTTCACACCGTTTCTTGCTGCTTCTATTTTTCAGACCGTTTCATGCTCCTCATATTTTTCACACCTTTTGTAGCTCTTAATATTTTTCTCAAGTTTTCAGGCTCTTCATGTTTTTCAACACCAATTCATGCTCCTCCTTTTTTTCAGACCGTTTCATGCTCCTCATATTTCTGACACCTTTTGAAGCTCTTCATAATTTTCACACCTTTTCAGCTCTTCATGTTTTTGAACACCGCTTCATGCTCCTCCTATTTTTCAGACCGTTTCATGCTCCACTTGTATTTCACACCTTTTGAAGCTCTTCATATATTTCACACGTTTTCAGGCTCCTCATGTTTTTGAACAGCGTTTCATGCTCCTTCTATTCTTCATACCGTTTCATTCTCCTCATAATTTTGACACCTTTTGAAGCTCTTCAATTTTTTCATACCTTTTCAGGTTCTTCTTGTTTTTCAACACCACTTCATGCTCCTCCTATTTTTGATACTGTTTCTTGCTTCTCTTGTCTTTCACACCTTTTCAACCTCTTCATATTTTTCACACCTTTTCAGGCTCTTCATGTGTTTGAACACCGCTTCATGCTCCTCCTCTTTTTCAGACAGTTTCATGTTCCGCATATTTTTCACACGTTTTGAAGCTCTTCATATTTTTCACACCTTTTCAGGCTCTTCATGTTTTTCAGCACCACTTCTTGCTTCTCCTATTTTTCAGACCGATTAATGCTCCTCATATTTTTGACAACTTTTGAAGCTCTTCATATTTTTCACACTTTTTGAAGCTCTTCATATTTTTCACACCTTTTCAGGCTCTTCATGTTTTTCAACACCACTTCTTGCTTCTCCTATTTTTCAGACCGTTTCATGCTCATCTCGTTTTTGACATCTTTTGAAGCTCTTCATATTTTTCACACCTTTTGAAGCTCTTCATATTTTTCACACGTTTTCAAGCTCTTCATGTTTTTCACCACCGCTTCATGCTCATCCTATTTTCCAGACCGTTTCATGCTCCTGATATTTTTGACACGTTTTGAAGCTCTTCATATTTTTCACACATTTTGAAGCTCTTCATATATTTCACACCTTTTCAGGCTCTTCATGTTTTTCAACACCACTTCATGCTCTTCGTATTTTTCAGACCGTTTCTTGCCCCTCATATTTTTGAAACCTTTTGAAGGTATTCATATTTTTCACACTTTTCAGGCTCTTCATGTTTTTTAACAACACTTCATGCTCCTCCTATTTTTCAGACTGTTTCAAGCTCATCTCATATTTGACACCTTTAGAAGCTCTTCTTATTTTTCACACCTTTTCAGGCTCTTCATGTTTTTCTACACCACTTCATGCTCCTCCTATTTTTCAGACCGTTTCATGCTCATCTCATTTTTGACACCTTTTGAAGCTCTTCATATTTTTCACACCTTTTCAGGCTCTTCATGTTTTGCAACACCTCTTCATGCTCCTCCTATTTTTCAAACCGTTTCATGCTCCTAATATATTTGACACCTTTTGAAGCTCTTCATATTTTTCACACCTTTTCAGGCTCTTCATGTTTTTGAACACCACTTCATGCTCCTCCTATTTTACAGAGAGTTTCAGGCTCCTCATGTATTTCACACCTTTTGACGCTCTTCATATTTTTCACACCTTTTCAGTCTCTTCATGTTTTTCAACACCGTTTCATGCTGCTTATATTTTTCAGACCGTTTCATGCTCCTCATATCTTTCACACCTTTTGAAGCTCTTCATATTTTTCACACCTTTTCAGGCTCTTCATGTTTTTCAACACCACTTCATGCTCTTCGTATTTTTCAGACCGTTTCTTGCCCCTCATATTTTTGACACCTTTTGAAGGTCTTCATATTTTTCACACTTTTCAGGCTCTTCATGTTTTTGAACACCGCTTCATGCTCCTCCTATTTTTGACACCTTTTGAAGCTCTTCATATTTTTCACACATTTTCAAGCTCTTCTTGTTTTTGAACACCGCTTCATGCTCCTCCTATTTTTCAAACCGTTTCATGCTCCTCATGTATTTCACACCTTTTGAAGCTCTTCATATGTTTCACACATTTTCAGGCTCTTCATGTTTTTCAACACGGCTTCATGCTCCTCCTATTTTTCAGACCGTTTCATGCTCCTCATGTATTTCACACCTTTTGAAGCTCTTCATATTTTTCACACATTTTCAAGCTCTTCTTGTTTTTGAACACCGCTTCATGCTCCTCCTATTTTTCAAACCGTTTCATGCTCCTCATGTATTTCACACCTTTTGAAGCTCTTCATATTTTTCACACCTTTTCAGGCTCTTCATGTTTTTGAACACCGCTTCATGCTCCTCCTATTTTTCAGACCGTATAATGCTCCTCATGTGTTTGACAACATTTGAAGCTCTTCATATTTTTCACACTTTTTCAGGCTCTTCATTATTCTGAACATCGCTTCTTGCTCCTCCTAATTTTTAGTCCGTTTCATGCTCCTCATATTTCTGACACCTTTTGAAGCTCTTCATATTTTTCACACCTTTTCAGCTCTTCATGTTTTTGAACACCGCTTCATGCTCCTCCTATTTTTCAGACCGTTTCATGCTCCACTTGTATTTCACCCCTTTTGAAGCTCTTCATATATTTCACTCCTTTTCAGGCTCCTCATGTTTTTGAACAGCGTTTCATGCTCCTTCTATTCTTCATACCGTTTCATGCTCCTCATATTCTTGACACCTTTTGAAGCTCTTCAATTTTTTCACACCTTTCAGGTTCTTCATGTTTTTCAACACCACTTCATGCTCCTCCTATTTTTCATACTGTTTCTTGCTTCTCTTGTATTTCACACGTTTTGAAGCTCTTCATATTTTTCACAGCTTTTCAGGCTCTTCATGTGTTTGAACACCGCTTCATGCTCCTCTTCTTTTTCAGACAGTTTCATGCTCCTCATAATTTTCACACCTTTTGAAGCTCTTCATATTTTTCACACCTTTTCAGGCTCTTCATGTTTTTCAACACCCCTTCTTGCTTCTCCTATTTTTCAGACCGATTAATGCTCCTCATATTTTTGACACCTTTTGAAGCTCTTCATATTTTTCACACGTTTTGAAGCTCTTCATATTTTTCACACCTTTTCAGGCTCTTCATGTTTTTCAACACCACTTCTTGCTTCTCCTATTTTTCAGACCGTTTCATGCTCATCTAGTTTTTGACATCTTTTGAAGCTCTTCATATTTTTCACACCTTTTGAAGCTCTTCATATTTTTCACACGTGTTCAGCTTCTTCATATTTTTGAACACCGTTTCATGCTCCTCCTATATTTCAAACCGTTTCATGATCCTCATGTATTTCACACCTTTGAACCTCTTCATATTTTACACACCTTTTCAGGCTCTTCATGTATTTCAACACCACTTCATGATCCTCATCTTTTTCAGACCGTTTCATGCTCATTTCATTTTTGACACATTTTGAAGCTCTTCATAATTTTCACACCTATTGAAGCTCTTCATATTTTTCACACCGTTTCAGGCTCTTCATGTTTTTGAACACTGCTTCATGCTCCTCCTATTTTTCAGGTCATTTCATGCTCCTCATATTTTTGAAACCTTTTGAAGTTCTTCATATTTTTCACTCCTTTTCAGGCTCCACATGTTTTTGAACAGCGCATCATGCTCCTCCTATTTTCAGACCGTTCCATGCTCCTCATATTTTTGACACCTTTTGAAGCTCTTCATAAATTTCCCCCCTTTTCAGGCTCTTCATGTTTTTCAACACTACTTCATCCTCCAAAAATTTTTCAGACGGCTTCATGCTCATCTCATTTTTGACACCTTTTGAAGCTCTTCATATTTTTGACACCTTTTGAAGCTCTTCATATTTCTCACACTTTTTCAGGCTCTTCATGTTTTTCAACACCGCTTCATGCTCCTCCTATTTTTCAGACCGTTTCATGCTCCTCAAATTTTTGACACCTTTTGCAGCTCCTCATATTTTTCACACCTTTTTAAGCTCTTCATATTTTTCACACCTTTTGAAGCTCTTCATATTTTTCACAACTTTTCAGGCTCTTCATGTTTTTGAACACCGTTTCATGCTCCTCCTATATTTCAGACCATTTCATGCTCCTGATATTTTTCACAGCGTTTGAAGCTCTTCAAATATTGCACACATTTTCAGGCTATTCATGTTTTTCAACACAAATTCATGCTCCCCCTATTTTTCAGACCGTTTCATGCTCATCTCATTTTTGACATCTTTTGAAACTCTTCATATTTTTCACAGCTTTTGAAGGTCTTCATATTTTTCACACGTTTTCAGGCTCTTTATGATTTTCAACACCGCTTCTTGCTCCTCCTAATTTTCAGACCGTTTCATGCTCCTCATATTTTTGACACCTTTTGAAGGTCTTCATATTTTTCACTCCTTTTCAGGCTCTTCATGTTTTTGAACACCGCTTCATGCTCCTCCTATTTTTGACACCTTTTGAAGCTCTTCATATTTTTTACTCCTTTTCAGGCTCTTCATGTTTTTGAACACCGCTTCCTGCTCCTCATATTTTTGACACCTTTTGAAGCTCTTCATATTTTTCACACCTTTTCATGCTCTTCATGTTTTTGAACACCGCTTCATGATGCTCCCTTTTTCCAGACCGTTTCATGCTCTTCATATTTTTGACACATTTTGAAGCTCTTCATATTTTTGACACCTTTTGAAGCTCTTCATATTTTTCACACGTTTTCCGGCTCTTCATGTTTTTAACCGTCGCTTCATGCTCATCCTATTTTCCATACCGTTTCATGCTCCTGACATTTTTGACACGTTTTGAAGCTCTTCATATTTTTCACACCTTTTGAAGCTCTTCATATTTTTCACACCTTTTCAGGCTCCTCATGTTTTTGAACACCGCTTCATGCTCCTCCTATTTTTCAGACCGTTTCATGCTCCTCATATTTTTGACACGTTTTGAAGCTCTTCATATTTTCACAACTTTTCAGTCTCTTCATGTCTTTCAACAACGCTTCATGCTCCTCCTATTTTTCAGACCGTATCATGCTCCTCATATTTTTGACACGTTTTGAAGCTCTTCATATAATTCACACTTTTTCAGGCTCTTCAAGTTTTTCAACACCGTTTCATGCTTTTCCTATTTTTCAGACTATTTCATGCTCCTCATATATTTGACACCTTTTGAAGCTCTTCATATATTTCACACCTTTTCAGGCTCTTCATATTTTTGTACACCGTTTCATGCTCCTCCTATTTTTCAGAAGTTTCATTCTCCTCATATTTTTCACACATTTTGAAGCTCTTCATATTTTTGACACCTTTTGAAGCTCTTCATATATTTCACACCTTTTCAGGCTCTTCATGTTTTTGAACACCGCTTCATGCTCCTCCTATTTTTCAGACCATTTCATGCTCCTCATATTTTTGACACCTTTTGAAGCTCTTCATATTTTTCACACCTTTTCAGGCTCTTCATGTTTTTGAACACGGTTTCATGCTTCTCCTATTTTTCACAGTTTCATCCTCCTCATATTTTTGACATGTTTTGAAACTCTTCATATTTTTCACACCTTTTCAGGCGCTTCAGGGTTTCAACACCGTTTCATGCTCCTCCTATTTTTCAGACCGTTTCTTCCCCCTCATATTTTTGAAACTTTTTGAAGGTATTCATATTTTTCACACTTTT
Organism: Dama dama; assembly: GCF_033118175.1. Lineage (NCBI taxonomy): Eukaryota > Metazoa > Chordata > Mammalia > Artiodactyla > Cervidae > Dama > Dama dama. Next base: position 6,625,799 of record NC_083712.1, on the reverse strand, counting down.
CAGGCTCTTCATGTTTTTTAACAACACTTCATGCTCCTCCTATTTTTCAGACTGTTTCAAGCTCATCTCATATTTGACACCATTAGAAGTTCTTCTTATTTTTCACACCTTTTCAGGCTCTTCATGTTTTGCTACACCACTTCATGCTCCTCCTACTTTTCAGACCGTTTCATGCTCATCTCATTTTTGACACCTTTTGAAGCTCTTCATATTTTTCACACCTTTTCAGGCTCTTCATGTTTTGCAACACCTCTTCATGCTCCTCCTATTTTTCAAACCGTTTCATGCTCCTCATATTTTTGACACCTTTTGAAGCTCTTCATATTTTTCACACCTTTTCAGGCTCTTCATGTTTTTGAACACCGCTTCATGCTCCTCCTGTTTTTCAGACCGTATCCTGCCCCTCATATTTTTCACACCTATTGAAGCTCTTCATATTTTTCACAACTTTGCAGGCTCTTCATGTTTTTGAACACCACTTCATGCTCCTCCTATTTTACAGAGAGTTTCAGGCTCCTCATGTATTTCACACGTTTTGAAGCTCTTCATATTTTTCACACCTTTTCAGTCTCTTCATATTTTTCAACACCGTTTCATGCTGCTTATATTTTTCAGACCGTTTCATGCTCCTCATATCTTTCAGACCTTTTGAAGCTCTTCATATTTTTCACACCTTTTCAGGCTCTTCATGTTTTTCAACACCGTTTCATGATCCTCCTGTTTTTCAAACGTTTCATGCTCATCTCATTTCTGACACCTATTGAAGCTTTTCATATTTTTCACAACTTTTCAGGCTCTTCATGTTTTTGAACACCGCTTCATGCTCCTCCGATTTTTCAGACCGTATCATGCTCCTCATATTTTTCACATCTTTTGAAGCTCTTCGTATTTTTCACACTTTTCAGGCTCTTCATGTTTTTGAACACCGCTTCATGCTCCTCCTATTTTTGACAACTTTTGAAGCTCTTCATATTTTTCACACATTTTCAAGCTCTTCTTGTTTTTGAACACCGCTTCATGCTCCTCCTATTTTTCAAACCGTTTCATGCTCCTCATGTATTTCACACCTTTTGAAGCTCTTCATATGTTTCACACCTTTTCAGGCTCTTCATGTTTTTCAACACGGCTTCATGCTCCTCCTATTTTTCAGACCGTTTCATGCTCCTCATATTTTTCACACCTTTTGAAGCTCTTCATATTTTTCACACCTTTTCAGGCTCTTCATGTTTTTGAACACCGCTTCATGCTCCTCCTATTTTTCACACGTTTTGAATCTCTCCATATTTTTTCACACCTTTTCGGACTCTTCATGTTTTTGAACACTGCTTCATGCTCCTCCTATTTTTCAGACCGTATAATGCTCCTCATGTGTTTGACAACATTTGAAGCTCTTCATATTTTTCACACTTTTTCAGGCTCTTCATTATTCTCAACACCGCTTCTTGCTCCTCCTATTTTTTAGACCGTTTCATGCTCCTCATATTTCTGACACCTTTTGAAGCTCTTCATATTTTTCACACCTTTTCAGCTCTTCATGTTTTTGAACACCGCTTCATGCTCCTCCTATTTTTCAGACCGTTTCATGCTCCACTTGTATTTCACCCGTTTTGAAGCTCTTCATATATTTCACTCCTTTTCAGGCTCCTCATGTTTTTGAACAGCGTTTCATGCTCCTTCTATTCTTCATATCGTTACATGCTCCTCATATTTTTGACACCTTTTGAAGCTCTTCAATTTTTTCACACCTTTCAGGTTCTTCATGTTTTTCAACACCACTTCATGCTCCTCCTATTTTTCATACTGTTTCTTGCTTCTCTTGTATTTCACACCTTTTGAAGCTCTTCATATTTTTCACAGCTTTTCAGGCTCTTCATGTGTTTGAACACCGCTTCATGCTCCTCTTCTTTTTCAGACAGTTTCATGCTCCTCATATTTTTCACACGTTTTGAAGCTCTTCATATTTTTCACACCTTTTCAGGCTCTTCATGTTTTTCAACACCCCTTCTTGCTTCTCCTATTTTTCAGACCGATTAATGCTCCTCATATTTTTGACACCTTTTGAAGCTCTTCATATTTTTCACACGTTTTGAAGCTCTTCATATTTTTCACACCTTTTCAGGCTCTTCATGTTTTTCAACACCACTTCTTGCTTCTCCTATTTTTCAGACCGTTTCATGCTCATCTAGTTTTTGACATCTTTTGAAGCTCTTCATATTTTTCACACCTTTTGAAGCTCTTCATATTTTTCACACGTTTTCAGGTTCTTCATGTTTTTCACCACCGCTTCATGCTCATCCTATTTTCCAGACCGCTTCATGCTCCTCATATTTTTGACACGTTTTGAAGCTATTCATATTTTTCACACATTTTGAAGCTCTTCATATTTTTCACCCGTTTTCAGGCTCTTCATGTTTTTGAACACCGCTTCATGCTCCTCCTATTTTTCAGACCGTTTCATGCTCCTCATGTATTTCACACCTTTGGAAGCTCTTCATATTTTTCAAACCTTTTCAGGCTCTTCATGTATTTCAACACCACTTCATGATCCTCATCTTTTTCAGACCGTTTCATGCTCATCTCATTTTTGACACATTTTGAAGCTCTTCATATTTTTCACACCTATTGAAGCTCTTCATATTTTTCACACCGTTTCAGGCTCTTCATGTTTTTGAACACTGCTTCATGCTCCTCCTATTTTTCAGGTCATTTCATGCTCCTCATATTTTTGAAACCTTTTGAAGTTCTTCATATTTTTCACTCCTTTTCAGGCTCCACATGTTTTTGAACAGCGCATCATGCTCCTCCTATTTTCAGACCGTTCCATGCTCCTCATATTTTTGACACCTTTTGAAGCTCTTCATAAATTTCCCCCCTTTTCAGGCTCTTCATGTTTTTCAACACTACTTCATCCTCCAAAAATTTTTCAGACGGCTTCATGCTCATCTCATTTTTGACACCTTTTGAAGCTCTTCATATTTTTGACACCTTTTGAAGCTCTTCATATTTCTCACACTTTTTCAGGCTCTTCATGTTTTTCAACACCGCTTCATGCTCCTCCTATTTTTCAGACCGTTTCATGCTCCTCAAATTTTTGACACCTTTTGCAGCTCCTCATATTTTTCACACCTTTTTAAGCTCTTCATATTTTTCACACCTTTTGAAGCTCTTCATATTTTTCACAACTTTTCAGGCTCTTCATGTTTTTGAACACCGTTTCATGCTCCTCCTATATTTCAGACCATTTCATGCTCCTGATATTTTTCACAGCGTTTGAAGCTCTTCAAATATTGCACACATTTTCAGGCTATTCATGTTTTTCAACACAAATTCATGCTCCCCCTATTTTTCAGACCGTTTCATGCTCATCTCATTTTTGACATCTTTTGAAACTCTTCATATTTTTCACAGCTTTTGAAGGTCTTCATATTTTTCACACGTTTTCAGGCTCTTTATGATTTTCAACACCGCTTCTTGCTCCTCCTAATTTTCAGACCGTTTCATGCTCCTCATATTTTTGACACCTTTTGAAGGTCTTCATATTTTTCACTCCTTTTCAGGCTCTTCATGTTTTTGAACACCGCTTCATGCTCCTCCTATTTTTGACACCTTTTGAAGCTCTTCATATTTTTTACTCCTTTTCAGGCTCTTCATGTTTTTGAACACCGCTTCCTGCTCCTCATATTTTTGACACCTTTTGAAGCTCTTCATATTTTTCACACCTTTTCATGCTCTTCATGTTTTTGAACACCGCTTCATGATGCTCCCTTTTTCCAGACCGTTTCATGCTCTTCATATTTTTGACACATTTTGAAGCTCTTCATATTTTTGACACCTTTTGGAGCTCTTCATATTTTTCACACGTTTTCCGGCTCTTCATGTTTTTAACCGTCGCTTCATGCTCATCCTATTTTCCATACCGTTTCATGCTCCTGACATTTTTGACACGTTTTGAAGCTCTTCATATTTTTCACACCTTTTGAAGCTCTTCATATTTTTCACACCTTTTCAGGCTCCTCATGTTTTTGAACACCGCTTCATGCTCCTCCTATTTTTCAGACCGTTTCATGCTCCTCATATTTTTGACACGTTTTGAAGCTCTTCATATTTTCACAACTTTTCAGTCTCTTCATGTCTTTCAACAACGCTTCATGCTCCTCCTATTTTTCAGACCGTATCATGCTCCTCATATTTTTGACACGTTTTGAAGCTCTTCATATAATTCACACTTTTTCAGGCTCTTCAAGTTTTTCAACACCGTTTCATGCTTTTCCTATTTTTCAGACTATTTCATGCTCCTCATATATTTGACACCTTTTGAAGCTCTTCATATATTTCACACCTTTTCAGGCTCTTCATATTTTTGTACACCGTTTCATGCTCCTCCTATTTTTCAGAAGTTTCATTCTCCTCATATTTTTCACACATTTTGAAGCTCTTCATATTTTTGACACCTTTTGAAGCTCTTCATATATTTCACACCTTTTCAGGCTCTTCATGTTTTTGAACACCGCTTCATGCTCCTCCTATTTTTCAGACCATTTCATGCTCCTCATATTTTTGACACCTTTTGAAGCTCTTCATATTTTTCACACCTTTTCAGGCTCTTCATGTTTTTGAACACGGTTTCATGCTTCTCCTATTTTTCACAGTTTCATCCTCCTCATATTTTTGACATGTTTTGAAACTCTTCATATTTTTCACACCTTTTCAGGCGCTTCAGGGTTTCAACACCGTTTCATGCTCCTCCTATTTTTCAGACCGTTTCTTCCCCCTCATATTTTTGAAACTTTTTGAAGGTATTCATATTTTTCACACTTTTCAGGCTCTTCATGTTTTTTAACAACACTTCATGCTCCTCCTATTTTTCAGACTGTTTCAAGCTCATCTCATATTTGACACCATTAGAAGTTCTTCTTATTTTTCACACCTTTTCAGGCTCTTCATGTTTTGCTACACCACTTCATGCTCCTCCTACTTTTCAGACCGTTTCATGCTCATCTCATTTTTGACACCTTTTGAAGCTCTTCATATTTTTCACACCTTTTCAGGCTCTTCATGTTTTGCAACACCTCTTCATGCTCCTCCTATTTTTCAAACCGTTTCATGCTCCTCATATTTTTGACACCTTTTGAAGCTCTTCATATTTTTCACACCTTTTCAGGCTCTTCATGTTTTTGAACACCGCTTCATGCTCCTCCTGTTTTTCAGACCGTATCCTGCCCCTCATATTTTTCACACCTATTGAAGCTCTTCATATTTTTCACAACTTTGCAGGCTCTTCATGTTTTTGAACACCACTTCATGCTCCTCCTATTTTACAGAGAGTTTCAGGCTCCTCATGTATTTCACACGTTTTGAAGCTCTTCATATTTTTCACACCTTTTCAGTCTCTTCATGTTTTTCAACACCGTTTCATGCTGCTTATATTTTTCAGACCGTTTCATGCTCCTCATATCTTTCAGACCTTTTGAAGCTCTTCATATTTTTCACACCTTTTCAGGCTCTTCATGTTTTTCAACACCGTTTCATGATCCTCCTGTTTTTCAAACGTTTCATGCTCATCTCATTTCTGACACCTTTTGAAGCTTTTCATATTTTTCACAACTTTTCAGGCTCTTCATGTTTTTGAACACCGCTTCATGCTCCTCCGATTTTTCAGACCGTATCATGCTCCTCATATTTTTCACATCTTTTGAAGCTCTTCGTATTTTTCACACTTTTCAGGCTCTTCATGTTTTTGAACACCGCTTCATGCTCCTCCTATTTTTGACAACTTTTGAAGCTCTTCATATTTTTCACACATTTTCAAGCTCTTCTTGTTTTTGAACACCGCTTCATGCTCCTCCTATTTTTCAAACCGTTTCATGCTCCTCATGTATTTCACACCTTTTGAAGCTCTTCATATGTTTCACACCTTTTCAGGCTCTTCATGTTTTTCAACACGGCTTCATGCTCCTCCTATTTTTCAGACCGTTTCATGCTCCTCATATTTTTCACACCTTTTGAAGCTCTTCATATTTTTCACACCTTTTCAGGCTCTTCATGTTTTTGAACACCGCTTCATGCTCCTCCTATTTTTCACACGTTTTGAATCTCTCCATATTTTTTCACACCTTTTCGGACTCTTCATGTTTTTGAACACTGCTTCATGCTCCTCCTATTTTTCAGACCGTATAATGCTCCTCATGTGTTTGACAACATTTGAAGCTCTTCATATTTTTCACACTTTTTCAGGCTCTTCATTATTCTCAACACCGCTTCTTGCTCCTCCTATTTTTTAGACCGTTTCATGCTCCTCATATTTCTGACACCTTTTGAAGCTCTTCATATTTTTCACACCTTTTCAGCTCTTCATGTTTTTGAACACCGCTTCATGCTCCTCCTATTTTTCAGACCATTTCATGCTCCACTTGTATTTCACCCGTTTTGAAGCTCTTCATATATTTCACTCCTTTTCAGGCTCCTCATGTTTTTGAACAGCGTTTCATGCTCCTTCTATTCTTCATATCGTTACATGCTCCTCATATTTTTGACACCTTTTGAAGCTCTTCAATTTTTTCACACCTTTCAGGTTCTTCATGTTTTTCAACACCACTTCATGCTCCTCCTATTTTTCATACTGTTTCTTGCTTCTCTTGTATTTCACACCTTTTGAAGCTCTTCATATTTTTCACAGCTTTTCAGGCTCTTCATGTGTTTGAACACCGCTTCATGCTCCTCTTCTTTTTCAGACAGTTTCATGCTCCTCATATTTTTCACACGTTTTGAAGCTCTTCATATTTTTCACACCTTTTCAGGCTCTTCATGTTTTTCAACACCCCTTCTTGCTTCTCCTATTTTTCAGACCGATTAATGCTCCTCATATTTTTGACACCTTTTGAAGCTCTTCATATTTTTCACACGTTTTGAAGCTCTTCATATTTTTCACACCTTTTCAGGCTCTTCATGTTTTTCAACACCACTTCTTGCTTCTCCTATTTTTCAGACCGTTTCATGCTCATCTAGTTTTTGACATCTTTTGAAGCTCTTCATATTTTTCACACCTTTTGAAGCTCTTCATATTTTTCACACGTTTTCAGGTTCTTCATGTTTTTCACCACCGCTTCATGCTCATCCTATTTTCCAGACCGCTTCATGCTCCTCATATTTTTGACACGTTTTGAAGCTATTCATATTTTTCACACATTTTGAAGCTCTTCATATTTTTCACCCGTTTTCAGGCTCTTCATGTTTTTGAACACCGCTTCATGCTCCTCCTATTTTTCAGACCGTTTCATGCTCCTCATGTATTTCACACCTTTGGAAGCTCTTCATATTTTTCAAACCTTTTCAGGCTCTTCATGTATTTCAACACCACTTCATGATCCTCATCTTTTTCAGACCGTTTCATGCTCATCTCATTTTTGACACATTTTGAAGCTCTTCATAGTTTTCACACCTTTTGAAGCTCTTCATATTTTTCACACCTTTTCAGGCTCTTCATGTTTTTGAACACTGCTTCATGCTCCTCCTATTTTTTAGGTCATTTCATGCTCCTCATATTTTTGAAACCTTTTGAAGCTCTTCATATTTTTCACTCCTTTTCAGGCTCCACATGTTTTTGAACAGCGCATCATGCTCCTCCTATTTTCAGACCGTTCCATGCTCCTCATATTTTTGACACCTTTTGAAGCTCTTCATAAATTTCCCCCCTTTTCAGGCTCTTCATGTTTTTCAACACCACTTCATCCTCCAAAAATTTTTAAGACGGCTTCATGCTCATCTCATTTTTGACACCTTTTGAAGCTCTTCATATTTTTGACACCTTTTGAAGCTCTTCATATTTCTCACACTTTTTCAGGCTCTTCATGTTTTTCAACACCGCTTCATGCTCCTCCTATTTTTCAGACTGTTTCATGCTCCTCAAATTTTTGACACCTTTTAAAGCTCTTCATATATTTCACACCTTTCAGGCTCGTCATTTTTTTGAACACCACTTCATGCTCCTCCTATTTTTCAGACCGTTTCATGCTCCTCATATTTTTGACACATTTTGAAGCTCCTCATATTTTTCACACCTTTTGAAGCTCTTCATATTTTTCACACCTTTTGAATCTCTTCATATTTTTCACAACTTTTCAGGCTCTTCATGTTTTTGAACACCGTTTCATGCTCCTCCTATATTTCAGACCATTTCATGCTCCTCATATTTTTCACAGCGTTTGAAGCTCTTCAAATATTGCACACATTTTCAGGCTATACATGTTTTTCAACACAAATTCATGCTCCCCCTATTTTTCAGACCGTTTCATGCTCATCTCATTTTTGACATCTTTTGAAACTCTTCATATTTTTCACAGCTTTTGAAGCTCTTCATATTTTTCACACGTTTTCAGGCTCTTTATGATTTTCAACACCGCTTCTTGCTCCTCCTAATTTTCAGACCGTTTCATGCTCCTCATATTTTTGACACCTTTTGAAGCTCTTCATATTTTTCACTCCTTTTCAGGCTCTTCATGGTTTTGAACACCGCTTCATGCTCCTCCTATTTTTGACACGTTTTGAAGCTCTTCATATTTTTCACTCCTTTTCAGGCTCTTCATGTTTTTGAACACCGCTTCATGATCCTCCTATTTTTGACACCTTTTGAAGCTCTTCATAATTTTCACACCTTTTCAGGCTCTTCATGTTTTTCAACACCACTTCATGCTTCTCCTATTTTTCAGCCCGTTTCATGCTCCTCATGTATTTCACACCTTTTGAAGCTCTTGATACTTTTCACACCTTTTCAGGCTCTTCTTGTTTTTGATCACCATTTCATGCTCCTCCCATTTTTCAGACCGTTTCATGCTCCTCATATTTTTGACGCCTTTTGAAGCTGTTCATATTTTTCACACCTTTTGAAGCTCTTCATATTTTTCACACCTTTTCAGGCTCTTCATGTTTTTGAACACATCTTCATGCTCCTCCTATTTTTCACACCGTTTCATGCTCCTCATATTTTTGACACCTTTTGAAGCTCTTCATATTTTTCACTCCTTTTCAGGCTCTTCATGTTTTTGAACACCGCTTCATGATCCTCCTATTTTTGACACCTTTTGAAGCTCTTCATATTTTTCACACCTTTTCAGGCTCTTCATGTTTTTCAACACCACTTCATGCTTCTCCTATTTTTCAGCCCGTTTCATGCTCCTCATGTATTTCACACCTTTTGAAGCTCTTCATACTTTTCACACCTTTTCAGGCTCTTCTTGTTTTTGATCACCATTTCATGCTCCTCCCATTTTTCAGACCGTTTCATACTCCTCATATTTTTGACGCCTTTTGAAGCTGTTCATATTTTTCACACCTTTTGAAGCTCTTCATATTTTTCACACCTTTTCAGGCTCTTCATGTTTTTGAACACATCTTCATGCTCCTCCTATTTTTCACACCGTTTCATGCTCCTCATATTTTTGACACCTTTTGAAGCTCTTTATATTTTTCACAACTTTTCAGGCTCTTCATGTTTTTCAACACCGTTTCATGATCCTCCTATTTTTCAGACCGTTTCATGGTCATCTCATTTTTGACACCTCTTGAAGCTTTTCATATTTTTCACAACTTTTTAAGCTCTTCATGTTTTTGAAAACCGCTTCATGCTCCTCCTATTTTTCAGAGAGTTTCATGCTCCTCTTGTATTTCACACGTTTTGAAGCTCTTCATATTTTTCACCCCTTTTCAGGCTCTTCATATTTTTGAACACCGCTTCATCATTCTCCTATTTTTCAGACCGTTTCATGCTCTTCATATATTTGACACCGCTTGAAGCTCTTCATATTTTTCACCCCTTTTCAGGCTCTTCATGTTTTTGAACACCACTTCATGCTTCTCCTAATTTTCAGACCGTTTCATGCTCCTCATGTATTTCACATCTTTTGAAGCTCTTCATATTTTTCACACCTTTTGAAGCTCTTCATATTTTTCACACGTTTTCAGGCTCTTCATGTATTTCAACACCGCTTCATGCTCCTCCTATTTTTCAGAACGTTTCATGCTACTCATATTTTTGACACCTTTTGAAGCTCTTCATATTTTTCTCACCCTTTGAAACTCTTCATATTTTTCATATTTGTGAAGCTCTTCATATTTTCACACATTTTCAGGCTCTTCATGTTTTTCAACACCTCTTCATGCTCCTCCTATTTTTAAAACTGTATCATGCGCCTCATATTTTACACACCTTTTGAAGCTCTTCATATTTTTCACAACTTTTCAGTCTCTTCATGTCTTTCAACAACGCTTCATGCTCCTCCTATTTTTCAGACCGTATCATGCTCCTCATATTTTTGACACGTTTTGAAGCTCTTCATATAATTCACACTTTTTCAGGCTCTTCAAGTTTTTCAACACCGTTTCATGCTTTTCCTATTTTTCAGACTATTTCATGCTCCTCATATATTTGACACCTTTTGAAGCTCTTCATATATTTCACACCTTTTCAGGCTCTTCATATTTTTGTACACCGTTTCATGCTCCTCCTATTTTTCAGAAGTTTCATTCTCCTCATATTTTTCACACATTTTGAAGCTCTTCATATTTTTGACACCTTTTGAAGCTCTTCATATATTTCACACCTTTTCAGGCTCTTCATGTTTTTGAACACCGCTTCATGCTCCTCCTATTTTTCAGACCATTTCATGCTCCTCATATTTTTGACACCTTTTGAAGCTCTTCATATTTTTCACACCTTTTCAGGCTCTTCATGTTTTTGAACACGGTTTCATGCTTCTCCTATTTTTCACAGTTTCATCCTCCTCATATTTTTGACATGTTTTGAAACTCTTCATATTTTTCACACCTTTTCAGGCGCTTCAGGGTTTCAACACCGTTTCATGCTCCTCCTATTTTTCAGACCGTTTCTTCCCCCTCATATTTTTGAAACTTTTTGAAGGTATTCATATTTTTCACACTTTTCAGGCTCTTCATGTTTTTTAACAACACTTCATGCTCCTCCTATTTTTCAGACTGTTTCAAGCTCATCTCATATTTGACACCATTAGAAGTTCTTCTTATTTTTCACACCTTTTCAGGCTCTTCATGTTTTGCTACACCACTTCATGCTCCTCCTACTTTTCAGACCGTTTCATGCTCATCTCATTTTTGACACCTTTTGAAGCTCTTCATATTTTTCACACCTTTTCAGGCTCTTCATGTTTTGCAACACCTCTTCATGCTCCTCCTATTTTTCAAACCGTTTCATGCTCCTCATATTTTTGACACCTTTTGAAGCTCTTCATATTTTTCACACCTTTTCAGGCTCTTCATGTTTTTGAACACCGCTTCATGCTCCTCCTGTTTTTCAGACCGTATCCTGCCCCTCATATTTTTCACACCTATTGAAGCTCTTCATATTTTTCACAACTTTGCAGGCTCTTCATGTTTTTGAACACCACTTCATGCTCCTCCTATTTTACAGAGAGTTTCAGGCTCCTCATGTATTTCACACGTTTTGAAGCTCTTCATATTTTTCACACCTTTTCAGTCTCTTCATGTTTTTCAACACCGTTTCATGCTGCTTATATTTTTCAGACCGTTTCATGCTCCTCATATCTTTCAGACCTTTTGAAGCTCTTCATATTTTTCACACCTTTTCAGGCTCTTCATGTTTTTCAACACCGTTTCATGATCCTCCTGTTTTTCAAACGTTTCATGCTCATCTCATTTCTGACACCTTTTGAAGCTTTTCATATTTTTCACAACTTTTCAGGCTCTTCATGTTTTTGAACACCGCTTCATGCTCCTCCGATTTTTCAGACCGTATCATGCTCCTCATATTTTTCACATCTTTTGAAGCTCTTCGTATTTTTCACACTTTTCAGGCTCTTCATGTTTTTGAACACCGCTTCATGCTCCTCCTATTTTTGACAACTTTTGAAGCTCTTCATATTTTTCACACATTTTCAAGCTCTTCTTGTTTTTGAACACCGCTTCATGCTCCTCCTATTTTTCAAACCGTTTCATGCTCCTCATGTATTTCACACCTTTTGAAGCTCTTCATATGTTTCACACCTTTTCAGGCTCTTCATGTTTTTCAACACGGCTTCATGCTCCTCCTATTTTTCAGACCGTTTCATGCTCCTCATATTTTTCACACCTTTTGAAGCTCTTCATATTTTTCACACCTTTTCAGGCTCTTCATGTTTTTGAACACCGCTTCATGATCCTCCTATTTTTGACACCTTTTGAAGCTCTTCATAATTTTCACACCTTTTCAGGCTCTTCATGTTTTTCAACACCACTTCATGCTTCTCCTATTTTTCAGCCCGTTTCATGCTCCTCATGTATTTCACACCTTTTGAAGCTCTTCATACTTTTCACACCTTTTCAGGCTCTTCTTGTTTTTGATCACCATTTCATGCTCCTCCCATTTTTCAGACCGTTTCATGCTCCTCATATTTTTGACGCCTTTTGAAGCTGTTCATATTTTTCACACCTTTTGAAGCTCTTCATATTTTTCACACCTTTTCAGGCTCTTCATGTTTTTGAACACATCTTCATGCTCCTCCTAATTTTCACACCGTTTCATGCTCCTCATATTTTTGACACCTTTTGAAGCTCTTCATATTTTTCACTCCTTTTCAGGCTCTTCATGTTTTTGAACACCGCTTCATGATCCTCCTATTTTTGACACCTTTTGAAGCTCTTCATATTTTTCACACCTTTTCAGGCTCTTCATGTTTTTCAACACCACTTCATGCTTCTCCTATTTTTCAGCCCGTTTCATGCTCCTCATGTATTTCACACCTTTTGAAGCTCTTCATACTTTTCACACCTTTTCAGGCTCTTCTTGTTTTTGATCACCATTTCATGCTCCTCCCATTTTTCAGACCGTTTCATGCTCCTCATATTTTTGACGCCTTTTGAAGCTGTTCATATTTTTCACACCTTTTGAAGCTCTTCATATTTTTCACACCTTTTCAGGCTCTTCATGTTTTTGAACACATCTTCATGCTCCTCCTATTTTTCACACCGTTTCATGCTCCTCATATTTTTGACACCTTTTGAAGCTCTTTATATTTTTCACAACTTTTCAGGCTCTTCATGTTTTTCAACACCGTTTCATGATCCTCCTATTTTTCAGACCGTTTCATGGTCATCTCATTTTTGACACCTCTTGAAGCTTTTCATATTTTTCACAACTTTTTAAGCTCTTCATGTTTTTGAAAACCGCTTCATGCTCCTCCTATTTTTCAGAGAGTTTCATGCTCCTCTTGTATTTCACACGTTTTGAAGCTCTTCATATTTTTCACCCCTTATCAGGCTCTTCATATTTTTGAACACCGCTTCATCATTCTCCTATTTTTCAGACCGTTTCATGCTCTTCATATATTTGACACCGCTTGAAGCTCTTCATATTTTTCACCCCTTTTCAGGCTCTTCATGTTTTTGAACACCACTTCATGCTTCTCCTAATTTTCAGACCGTTTCATGCTCCTCATGTATTTCACATCTTTTGAAGCTCTTCATATTTTTCACACCTTTTGAAGCTCTTCATATTTTTCACACGTTTTCAGGCTCTTCATGTATTTCAACACCGCTTCATGCTCCTCCTATTTTTCAGAACGTTTCATGCTACTCATATTTTTGACACCTTTTGAAGCTCTTCATATTTTTCTCACCCTTTGAAACTCTTCATATTTTTCATATTTGTGAAGCTCTTCATATTTTCACACATTTTCAGGCTCTTCATGTTTTTCAACACCTCTTCATGCTCCTCCTATTTTTAAAACTGTATCATGCGCCTCATATTTTACACACCTTTTGAAGCTCTTCATATTTTTCACAACTTTTCAGGCTCTTCATGTTTTTCAACACATCTTCATGCTCCTCATTTTTTTCTGACCGTTTCATGCTCCTCATATTTTTGACACATTTTGAAGCTCTTCATATTTTTCTCACCCTTTGAAGCTCTTTATATTTTTCATATTTTTGAAGCTCTTCATATTTTCACACCTTTTCAGGCTCTTCATGTCTTTCAACACCACTTCATTCTTCTCCTATTTTTCAGCCCGTTTCATGCTCCTCATGTATTTCACACGTTTTGAAGCTCTTCATATTTTTCACACCTTTTCAGGCTCTTCATGTTTTTGATCACCATTTCATGCTCCTCTCATTTTTCAGACCGTTTCATGCTCCTCATATTTTTGACACCTTTTGAAGCTCTTCATATTTTTCACACCTTTTCAGACTCTGCATGTTTTTGTACACCGCTTCATGCTCCTCCTATTTTTCAGAACGTTTCATGCTTCTCATATTTTTGACACCTTTTGAAGCTCTTCATATTTTTCACACCCTTTCAGGCTCTTAATCTTTTTCAACACCACTTCATGCTCCTCCTATTTTTCATACGTTTTCATGCTCCTCATATTTTTGACACCTTTAGAAACTCTTCATATCTTTCACACCTTTTCAGGCTCTTCATGTTTTTCCACACCGCTTCATGCTCCTCCTATTTTTCAGCCCGTTTCATGCTCCTCATGTATTTCACACCTTTTGAAGCTCTTCATATATTTCACACATTTTAAGGCTCTTCTTTTTTTTCAACACCACATCATGCTTCTCCTATTTTTCAGACCGTTTCATGCTCATCTCATTTTTGACACCTTTTGAAGCTCTTCATATATTTCACACCTTTTCAAGTTCTTCATATTTTTCACACCTTTTCAGGCTCTTCATGTTTTTCAACACCGCTTCATGCTCCTCCTATTTTTCAGACCGTTACATGCTCCTCATATTTTTGACACCTTTTGAAGCTCTTCATATTTTTCACACCTTTTCAGGCTCTTCAGGTTTTTCAACACCCCTTCATGCTCCTCCTATTTTTCAGACCGTTTCATGCTCCTCATATTTTTGACACCTTTTAAAGTTTTCATATTTTTCACACCTTTTCAAGCTCTTCATTTTTTTCAACACTACTTCATGCTCCTCCTATATTTCAGACTGTTTCATGCTCATCTAATTTTTGACACCTTTTGAAGCTCTTCATATTTTTCACACCTTTTGAATCTCTTCATATTTTTCACACGTTTTCAGGCTCTTCATCTATTTCAACACCGCTTCATGCTGCTTCTATTTTTCAGACCGTTTCATGCTCCTCATATTTTTGACACCTTTTGAAGCTCTTCATATTTTTCACAGCTTTTCAGGATCTTCATGTTTTTCAACACCACTTCATGCTTCTCCTATTTTTCAGCCCGTTTCATGCTCCTCATATTTTTGACACCTTTTGAAGCTTTTCATATTTTTCACACCTTTTCAGGCTCTTCATGTTTTTGAACACCACTTCATGATCCTTCTATTTTTCAGAGAGTTTCATGCTCCTCATGTATTTCACACCTTTTGAAGCTCTTCATATTTTTCACACCTTTTCAGGCTCTTCATCTATTTCATCACCGCTTCATGCTTCTCCTATTTTTCAGACCGTTTCAGGCTCCTCATGTATTTCACACATTTTGAAGCTCTTCATATTTTTCACACCTTTTCAGGCTCTTCATGTTTTTCAACACCGCTTCATGCTCCTCCTATTTTTCAGACCGTTTCAGGCTCCTCATGTATTTCACACATTTTGAAGCTCTTCATATTTTTCACACCTTTTCAGGCTCTTCATCTATTTCATCACCGCTTCATGCTCCTCCTATTTTTCAGACCGTTTCATGCTCCTCATATTTCTGAAAACTTTTGAAGCTCTTCATAATTTTCACAAGTTTCAGGCTCTTCTTGGTTTTCAAGACCGCTTCATGCTCCTCCTATTTTCAGACAGTTTCGTGCTCCTCCTATTTTTCAGACCGTTTCAGGCTCCTCATGTATTTCACACATTTTGAAGCTCTTCATATTTTTCACACCATTTGAAGCTCTTCATGTTTTTCAACACCGTTTCATGCGCCTCCTATTTTTCAGACCGTTTCATGCTCCTCATATTTTTGTCACCTTTTGAAGCTCTTCATATTTTTTACATCTTTTCAGTCTCTTCTTTTTTTTTTTAACACAACTTCATGCTCCTCCTATTTTTTAGACCTTTTCATGCTCCTCATATTTTTCACATCTTTTCAAGCTCTTCGTATTTTTCACACCTTTCCAGGCTCTTCATGTTTTTGAACACCGCTTCATGCTCCTCTTATTTTTCAGACCGTTTTATGCTCCTCATATTTTTGACACCTTTTGAAGCTCTTCATATTTTTCAGACCTTTTCAGGCTCTTCATGTTTTTCAACACCGCTTCATGATCCTCCTATTTTTCGGATCGTTGCATGCTCCTCATAATTTTGACACCTTTTGAAGCTCTTCATATTTTTCACACCTTTTCAGGCTGTTCATGTTTTTCAACACCACTTAATGCTCCTCCTGTTTTTCAGACCGTTTCTTTCTCCTCATATTTTGACACTTTTGAAGCTCTGCATATTTTTCACACCTTTTCAGGCTCTTCATGATTTTCAACACCGCTTCATGCTCCTCCTATTTTTCAGACCGTTTCATGCTCATCTCATTTTTGACATCTTTTGAAGCTCTTCATATTTTTCACACCTTTTGAATCTCTTCATATTTTGCATATTTTTGAAGCTCTTCATATTTTTCACACCTTTTCAGACTCTTCATGTTTTAAACAACCACTTCATGCTCCTCCTATTTTTCAGACCGTTTCATGCATATCTCATTTTTGACACCTTTCGAAGCTTTTCATATTTTTCACACTTTTTCAGGATCTTCATGTATTTGAACACCGCTTCATGGTCCTCCTATTTGTCAGATCGTTTCATGCTCCTCATGTATTTCACACGTTTTGAAACTCTTCATATATTTCACACCTTTACAAGCTCTTCATGTTTTTGAACACCGTTTCATGCTCCGCTTATTTTTCAGAACGTTTCATGCTCCTCATATTTTTGACACCTTTTGAAGCTCTTCATATTTTTCGCACCTTTTGAAGCTCTTCATATTTTTCCCACCTTTTCAGCCTCTTCTTGTTTTTGAACACCGCTTCATGCTCCTCCTATTTTTCAGACTGTTTCATGCTCCTCATATTTTTGACACCTTTTGAAGCTCTTCATATTTTTCACACCTTTTCAGGCTCTTCATGTTTTTAAACACCGCTTCATTGTCCTCTTATTTTTCAGACCGTTTCATGCTCCTCTTGTATTTCACACCTTTTGAAGCTCTTCATATTTTTCACACCTTTTCAGGCTCTTCATGTTTTTGAACACCTCTTCATGCTCCTCCTATTTTTCACACCGTTTCATGCTCCTCCTATTTTTCACACCTTTTGAAGCTTTTCATATATTTCACACCTCTTCAGGCTCTTTATGTTTTTGAATATCGTTTGATGCTCCTCCTATTTTTCAGACCGTTTCATGCTCCACATATTTTTGACACCTTTTGAAGCTCTTCATATATTTCACACCTTTTCAGACTCTTCATGATTTCCAACACTGCTTCATGCTCCTCGTATTTTTCAGACCGTTTCATGCTCATCACATTTTTGTCACCTTTTGAAGCTCTTCATATTTTTCACACCTTTTCAGGCTCTTCATGTTTTTAACAACCACTTCATGCTCCTCCTATTTTTCAGACCGTTTCTTGCATATCTCATTTTTGACAACTTTTAAAGCTCTTCATATTTTTCACACCTTTCAAGCTCCTCATGTTTTCAACACCGCTTCTTGCCTCTCCTATATTTCAGACCGTTTCATACTCCTCATATTTTTGACACGTTTTGAGGCTCTTCATATTTTTCACACCTTTTCAGGCTCTTCATGTTTTTGAACAACGCTTCATGGTCCTCCTATTTTTCAGACCGTTTCATGCTCCTCACGTATATCACACATATTGAAGCTCTTCATATTTTTCACACCTTTTCAGGCTCTTCATGTTTTTGTACCCCGTTTCATGCTCCTCCTGTTTTTCAGACCGTTTCATGCTCCTCATATTTTTCACAACTTTTGAAGCTCTTCATATTTTTCACACCTTTTGAAGCTCTTCATATATTTCACACCGTCTCAGGCTCTTCATGTTTTTCAACATCACTTCATGCTCCTCCTATTTTTCAGACCCTTTCATGCTAATCTAGTTTTTGACACCTTTTGAAGCTCTTCATATTTTTCTCACCTTTTGAAGCTCTTCATATTTTTCACACCTTTTCAGGCTCTTCATGTTTTTGAACACCGCTTCATGCTTCTCCTGTTTTTCAGACCGTTTCATGCTCCTCATATTTTTCACAACTTTGAAGCTCTTCATATTTTTGACACCTTTTGAAGCTCTTCATATTTTTCACACCTTATGAAGCTGTTCATATTTTTCACAGTTTTGAAACTCTTCATATTTTTCACACATTTTCAGGCTCTTCATGTTTTTCAACACCGCTTCATGCTCCTGCTATTTTTCACCGTTTCATACTCCTCATATTTTTGACATGTTTTGAGGCTCTTCATATTTTTCAAACCTTTTCAGGCTCTTCATGTTTTTGAACACCGCTTCATGCTCTTCCTATTTTTCAGACCGTTTCATGCACTTCTCATTGTTTACACCTTTTGAAGCTCTTCATATTTTTCACAGATTTTCAGTCTCACCATGTTTTTCAACACCACTTCATGCTTCTCTTATTTTTCAGAAGGTTTCATGCTCATCTCATTTTTGACACCTTTGAAGCTCTTCATATTTTTCACACCTTTCAAGCTCTTCATTTTTTTGAACAACGTTTCATGATCTTCCTATTTTTCAGAACGTTTCATGCTCCTCATATTTTTGACACCTTTTGAAGCTCTCATATTTTTCACACCTTTTCAGGCTCTTCATGTTTTTGAACACCGCTTCATGCTCCTCCTATTTTTCAGACCGTTTCCTGCTCCTCATATATTTGATACATTTTGAAGCACTTCATAGTTTTCACACCTTTTCAGGCTCTTCATGTTTTTGAACACCGCTTCATGCTCCTCCTATTTTTCAGACCGTTTCATGCTCCTCCTATTTTTCACACTTTTTGAAGCTTTTCATATTTTTCACACCTTTTCAGGCTCTTCATGATTTTGAACACCGCTTAATGCTCCTCGTATTTTTTAGAGAGTTTCATGCTCCTCATATTTTTGACACTTTTTGAAGCTCTTCATATTTTTCACATCTTTTGAAGCTCTTTGTATTTTCACATCTTTTAAAGCTCTTCATATTTTTCACCCCTTTTCAGGCTCTTCATGTTTTTGAACACCGCTTCATGCTCCTCCTATTTTTCAGACCGTCATGCTCCTCATATTTTTGACACCTTTTGAAGCTGTTCATATTTTTCACACCTTTTCAGGCTCTTCATGTTTTTGAACAACGCTTCATGGTCCTCCTATTTTTCAGACCGTTTCATGCTCCTCATGTATTTCACACCTTTTGAAGCTCTTCATATTTTTCACACCTTTTCAGGCTCTTCATGTTTTTGAACACCGTTTCATGCTCCTCCTGTTTTTCAGACCGTTTCATGCTCCTCATATTTTTCACAACTTTTAAAGCTCTTCATATTTTTCACACCTTTTGAAGCTCTTCATATATTTCACACCTTCTCAGGCTCTTCATGTTTTTCAACATCACTTCATGCTCCTCCTATTTTTCATACCCTTTCATGCTAATCTAGTTTTTGACACCTTTTGAAGCTCTTCATATTTTTCACACTTTTTCAGGCTTTTCATGTTTTTGAACACCGCTTCATGCTGCTCCTGTTTTTCAGACCGTTTCATGCTCCTCCTATTTTTCACAACTTTTGAAGCTCTTCATATTTTTGACACCTTTTGAAGCTCTTCATATTTTTCACACCTTGTGAAGCTGTTCATATTTTTCACATTTTTGAAGCTCTTCATATTTTTCACACGTTTTCAGGCTCTTCATGTTTTTCAACACCGCTTCATACTCCTTCTATTTTTCAGACCGTTTCATGCTCCTCATGTATTTCACAGCTTTTGAATCTCTTCATATTTTGCACACCTTTTCAGGCTCTTCATGTTTTTCACAACCCCTTCATGCTCCTCCTATTTTTCAGACCGTTTCATGCACTTCTCAATGTTTACACCTTTTGAAGCTCTTCATATTTTTCACAGCTTTTCAGTCTCACCATGTTTTTCAACACCACTTCATGCTTCTCTTATTTTTCAGAAGGTTTCATGCTCATCTCATTCTTGACACCTTTGAAGTTCTTCATATTTTTCACACCTTTTCAGGCTGTTCATGTTTTTGCACTCCTCATCATGCTCCTCCTTTTTTCAGACCGCTTCATGCTCATCTCATTTTTGACACCTTTTGAAGCTGTTCATATTTTTCACATCTTTTGAAGCTCTTCATATTTTTTACACGTTTTCAGGCTCTTCATGTTTTTCATCACCGCTTCATGCTCCTCCTCTTTTTCATACCGATTCATGCTCCTCATAATTTTGACACCTTTTGAAGCTCTTCATATTTTTCACACCTTTTCAGACTCTGCATGTTTTTGAACACCGCTTCATGCTCCTTCTATTTTTCAGACCATTTCATGCTCCTCATATTTTTGACACCTTTTGAAGCTCTCATATTTTTCACACCTTTTCAGGCTCTTCATGTTTTTGAACACCGCTTCATGCTCCTCCTATTTTTCAGACCTTTTCCTGCTCCTCATATATTTGATACATTTTGAAGCACTTCATAGTTTTCAAACATTTTCGGGCTCTTCATGTTTTTGAACAACGCTTCATGCTCCTCCTATTTTTCAGACCGTTTCATGCTCCTCCTATTTTTCACATCTTTTGAAGCTCTTCATATTTTTCACACCTTTTCAGGCTCTTCATGTTTTTGAACACCGCTTCATGCTCGTCCTATTTTTCAGACCGTTTCATGCTCCTCATGTATTTCACACCTTTTGAAGCTCTTCATATTTTTCACACCTTTTCAGGATCTTCATGTTTTTGAACAACGCTTCATGCTCCTCCTATTTTTCAGACCGTTTCATGCTCCTCATATTTTTGACAGATTTTGAAGCTTTTCATATTTTTCACACATTTTCAGGCTCTTCATGTTTTTCAACACCACTTCATGCTCCTTCTTTTTTGCAGACCGTTTCATGCTCCTCATATTTTTGACACCTTTTGAAGCTCTTCGTATTTCTCACACGTTTTCAGGCTCTTCATGTTTTTCAACACCGCTTCATGCTCCTCCTATTTTTCAGACCGTTTAATGCTCCTCATATATTTGACACATTTTGAAGCTCTTCATATTTTTCACACCTTTTCAGGCTCTTCATGTTTTTCAACACCGCTTCATGCTCCTCCTAATTTTCCGACCGTTTCATGCTCCTCATTTTTTTGACACATTTTGAAGCTCTTCATATTTCTCACACATTTTCAGGCTCTTCATGTTTTTCAACACCGCTTTTTGCTCCTCCTATTTTTCAGACCGTTTCATGCTCATCTCATTTTAGACACCTTTTGAAGCTTTTCATATTTTTCACAACTTTTCAGGCTCTTCATGTTTTTGAACACCGCTTCATGCTCCTCCTATTTTTCAGACAGTATCATGCTCCTCATGTTTTTCACACCTTTTGAAGCTCTTCATATTTTTCACACCTTTTCAATGTCTTCATGTTTTTGAACACCGTTTCATGCTGCTCCTATTTTTCGCACCGTTTCATGCTCCTCATATTTTTGACACCTTTTGAAGCTCTTCATATTTTTTACGCCTTTTCAGGCTCTTCATGTTTTTCCACACCACTCCATGCTTCTCCTATTTTCAGCCCGTTTCATGCTCCTCATGTATTTCACACCATTTGATACTCCCCATATTTTTCACACCTTTTCAGGCTTTTCATGTTTATCAACACCGTTTCATGATCCTCCTATTTTTCAGACTGTTTCATGCTCCTCATATATTCGACACCTTTTGAAGCTCTTCATATAGTTCACACCTTTTCAAGCTCTTCATGTTTTTCAACACGCTTCATGCTCCTCATCCTTTTCAGACCGTTTCATGCTCCTCATATTTTTGACACCTTTTGAAGCTCTTCATATTTGTCACACCTTTTCCGGCTCTTCATGTTTTTCAACACCGCTTCATGCTCCTCCTATTTTTCAGACCGTTTCATGCTCCTAAAAGTTTTGACACGTTTTGAAGCTCTTCATATTTTTCACACCTTTTCAGGCTCTTCATATTTTTGAACACCGCTTCATGCTCCTCCTATTTTTCAGACCGTTTCATGCTCTTCATATATGTGACACCTTTTGAAGCTCTTCATCTTTTTCTCTCCTTTTCATGCTCTTCATGTTTTTGAACACCGCTTCATGCTCCTCCTATTTTTCAGACCGTTTCATGCTCCTCATATTTTTGACACCTTTTGAAGCTCTTCATATTTTTCACACCATTTCAGGCTCTTCTTGTTTTTAAACACCATTTCAAGCTCCTACTATTTTTCAGACTTTTCATGCTCCTCATATTTCTGACACCTTTTGAAGCTCTTCATATATTTCACACCTTTTCAGGCTCTTCATGTTTTTGAACACCGCTTCATGCTCCTCCTATTTTTCACACCTTTTGAAGATCTTCATATATTTCACACCTTTTCAAGCTCTTCATGTTTTTGAACACCGCTTCATGCTCCTATATTTTTCACACCTTTTGAAGCTCTCCATATATTTCTCACCTTTTCCTGTTCTTCAGGTTTTTCAACACCGTTTCATGCTCCTCCTAATTTTCAGACCGTTTCATGCTCCTCATATTTCTCACACCTTTTGAAGCTCTTCATATATTTCACACCTTTTCAGACTCTTCATGTTTTTCAACATCGCTTCATCCTCCTCCTATTTTTCAGAACGTTTCATGCTCCTCATACTTTGACACCATTTGAATTCTTCATATTTTTCACACCTTTTGAAGCTCTTCAGATTTTTCACAAGTTTTTAGGCTCTTCATATTTTTCAACACCGTTTCATGCTCCTCCTATTTTCAAACTGTTTCATGCTCCTATTATTTTTGACACCTTTAGAAGCTCTTCATATATTTCACACATTTTAAGGCTCTTCATGTTTCTGAACACCGCTTCATGCTCCTCCTATATTTCACACCTTTTGAAGCTCTTCATATATTTCACACCTTTTCAGACTCTTCATGTTTTTCAACATCGCTTCATACTCCTCCTATTTTTCAGACCGGTTCATGCTCCTCATATATTTGACACCTTTTGAAGCTCTTCATATTATTCACAAATTTTCAGGCTCTTCATGTTTTTCAACAACACTTCATGCTCCTCCTATTTTTCAGACCGTTTCAGGCCTCTCATATTTTTGACACATTTTGAAGCTCTTCATATTTTTCACACCTTTTCAGGCTCTTCATGTTTTTCAACACCACTTCATGCTCCTCCTAATTTTCAGACCGTTTCATGCTCCTCCTATTTTTCAGACCGTTTCCTGCTCCTCCTATTTTTCAGACCATTTCATGCTCCTTATGTTTTTGACACCTTTTGAAAATCTTAATATTTTTCACACCTTTTCATGCTCTTCATGTTTATCAACACCATTTCATGCTCCTCCTATATTTCAGATTGTTTCATGCTTCTCATATTTTTAACACCTTTTGTAGCTCTTCATATTTTTCACACCTTGTCAGGCTCTTGATGTTTTTCAACACCGTTTCATGTTCCTCGTATTTTTCAGACCATTTCATGCTCCTCATATTTTTCAGGCCGTTTCATTCTCGTCATAATTTTGAAACCTTTTGAATCCCTTCATATTTTTCACACCTTTTCAGGCTCTTCATGTGTTTCAACAACGTTTTATGCTCCTCCTATTTTTCAGACCGTTTCATGCTCCTCATATTTTTGACACCTTTTGAAGCTCTTCATATATTTCACACCTTTTCAGGCTCTTCATGTTTTTCAACACCGCTTCATGCTCCTCCTGTTTTTCATACCGTTTCATGCTCCTCATAATTTTGACACTTTTTGAAGCTCTTTATATTTTTCACACCTTTTCATACTCTTCATGTTTTTCACCACCGTTTCATGCTCCTCATATTTTTCAGACCGTTTCGTTCGCGTCATATTTTTGACACCTTTTGTAGCTCTTCATATTTTTCTCATCTTTTCAGGCTCTTCATGTTTTTGAATACTGTTTCATGCTCCTCATATTTTTTACACGTTTTGAAGCTCTTCATATATTTCACACCTTTTCAGGCTCTTCATGTTTTTCACAACCGCTTCATGCTCCACCTATTTTTAAGACCGTTTCATGCTCCTAATATTTTTAACAACTTTTCAGGCTCTTCATGTTTTTCAACACCGCTTCATGCTGCTCCTATTTATCAGACTGTTTCATTCTCTTCAAATTTTTGACACCTTTTGAAGCTCTTCATAATTTTCACACCTTTTCAGGCTCTTCATGTTTTTCAACACCGTTTCATGCTCCTCCTATTTTTCAGATCGCTTCATGCTCCTCATATTTTTGACACATTTTGAAGCTCTTCATATTTTTCACAGCTTTTCATGCTCTTCATGTTTTTGAACACCGTTTGATGCTCCTCCTATTCTTCAGGCCGTTTCATGCTCGTCATATTTTTGACACCTTTTGAAGCTCTTCATATTTTTCATACCTTTTCAGGTTCTTCATGTTTTTCAACACCACTTCATTCTCCGCCTTTTTTGCAGACCGTTTCATGCTCCTCATATTTTTGACACATTTTGAAGCTCTTCATATTTTTCACAGCTTTTCATGCTCTTCATGTTTTTGAACACCGTTTGATGCTCCTCCTATTCTTCAGGCCGTTTCATGCTCGTCATATTTTTGACACCTTTTGAAGCTCTTCATATTTTTCACACCTTTTCAGGTTCTTCATGTTTTTCAACACCACTTCATTCTCCGCCTTTTTTGCAGACCGTTTCATGCTCCTCATATTTTTGACACCTTTTGAAGCTCTTCATATTTCTCACACCTTTTCATGCTCTTCATATTTTACAACACCGCTTCATGCTCCTCCTATTTTTCATACCGTTTCATGCTCCTCATATTCTTGACAGCTTTTGATGTTCTTCATATTTTTCACACCTTTTCAGGCTCTTCATGTTTTTGAACAGCATTTCATGCTGTGCCTATTTTTCAGACCGTTTCATGCTCCTCATATTTTTGACACGTATTGGGGCTCTTCATATTTTTCACACCATTCCAGGCTCTTCATATTTTTGAACACCGTTTCATTCTCCTCCTATTTTTCAGACCATTTCATGCTCCTCCTATTTTTGACAGCTTTTGAAGCTCTTCCTCTTTTTCACACCTTTTCAGGCTCTTCATGTTTTTGAACATCACTTCATGCTCCTCCTATTTTTCAGATGGTTTCATGCTCCTCATGTATTTGACACCTTTTGAAGCTCTTCATATTTTTCACACCTTTTCAGGATCTTCATGGTTTTGAACACCGCTTCATGCTCCTCCTATTTTTCAAACCGTTACTTGCTCCACATATTTTTGACACCTTTTGAAGCTCTTAATATATTTCACAACTTTTCAGTCTCTTCAGGTTTTTCAACACCGCTTCATGCTCCTCCTATTTTTCAGACCGTTTCATGCTCCTCATATACTTCACACCTTTTGAAGCTCTACCTATTTTTCACACCTTTTCAGGCTCTTCATGTTTTTGAACACCGTTTTATGCTCCTCATATTTTACAGACCGTTTCATGCCCTTCATATTTTTGACATCTTTTGAAGCTCTTCTTATATTTCACACCTTTTCATACTCTTCATGTTTTTCAACACCACTTCATGCTCCTCCTATTTTTCAGACCGTTTCATGCTCCTCATATTTTTGACTCGTTTTGAAGCTCTTCATATTTTCACAATTTTTTAAGCTCTTCATATTTTTCACACGTTTTCAGATTCTTCATGTTTTTCAACACCGCTTCTTGCTCCTCCTATTTTTCAGACCGTATCATGCTCCTCATATTTTTACACGTTTTGAAGCTCGTCATATTTTTCACACCTTTTCAGGCTCTTCAGGTTTTTGAACACCGTTTCATGCTCCTCCTATTTTTCAGACCGTTTCATGCTCCTCATGTATATCACACCTTTTGAAGCTCTTCACTTTTTTCACACCTTTTCAGGCTCTTCATGTTTTTGAATACCGCTTCATGCTCCTCCCATTTTTCAGACAGTTTCATGCTCATCTCATTTTTGACACCTTTTGAAGCTCTTCATATTTTTCACAGCTTTTGAAGCTCTTCATATTTTCACACGTTTTCAGGCTCTTCATGTTTTTCAACACCTTTTCATGCTCCTCCTATTTTTCAGACCGTTTCATGCTCCTCATATTTTTGACACGTTTTGAGTCTCTTCTTATTTTTCACACCTTTTTAGGCTCTTCACGTTTTTGAACACCGCTTCAGGTTCCTCCTATTTTTCAGACCGTATCATGCTCCTCATATTTTTCACACCTTTTGAAGCTCTTCATATTTTTCACACCTTTTCAGGCTCTTCAAGTTTTTCAACACCACTTCATGCTCCTCCTATTTTTCAGGCCGTTTCGTTGTCCTCATAAATTTAACACCGTTAGAAGATCTTCATATTTTTCACACCTTTTCAGGCTCTTCATGTTTTTCAACACCGCTTCATGCTCTTCCTATTTGTCAAACCGTTTCATGCTCCTCATGTATTTCACACCTTTTGAAGCTCTTCATATTTTTCACACCTTTTAAGGCTCTTCATGTTTTTGAACACCGCTTCATGCTCCTCCTATTTTTCAAACCATATCGTGCTCCTCATATTTTTCACACCTTTTGAGGCTCTTCATATTTTTCACACCTTTTCAGGATCTTCATGTTTTTGAACACAACTTCATGCTCCTCCTATTTTTCAGACCGTTTCATGCTCCTCATATTTTTGACACCTTTAGAAGCTTTTCATATTTTTCACACCTTTTCAGGCTCTTCATTTTTTTCAACGCTACTTCTTGCTCCTCCAATTTTTCAGAACGTTTCATGCTCATCTAATTTTTGACACCTTTTGAAGCTTTGCATATTTTTCACAACTTTTCAGGCTCTTCATGTTTTTGAACACCGCTTCATGCTCCTCCTATATCTCAGACAATATCATGCTATTCATATTTTTCACCCCTTTTGAAGCTCTTCATATTTTTTACATTTTTTCAGGCTCTTCATGTTTTTGAATACCACTTCATGCTCCTCCTATTTTTCAGAGATTTTCATGTTCCTCATGTATTTCACACCTTTTGAAGCTCTTCATATATTTCACACCTTTTCAGGCTCTTCATGTTTTTGAACACCGCTTCATACTCCTCCAATTTTTCAGACCGTTTCATGCTCATCTCAGTTTTGATACCTTTGAAGCTCTTCATATTTTTCACAGCTTTTGAAGCTCTTCATATTTCTCATACCTTTTCAGGCACTTCATGATTTTGAACACCGCTTCATGCTCCTCCTATTTCAGACCGTTTCATGCTCATCTAATTTTTGACACGTTTTGAAGCTCCTCATATTTTTGACACCTTTTGAAGCTCTTCATATTTTTCACACCTTTTCAGGCTCGTTATGATTTTCAACACAGCTTAATGCTCCTCCTATTTTTCAGACCGTTTCATGCTCCTCATATTTTTGACACCTTTTGAAGCTCTTCATATATTTCACACCTTTTCAGGCTCTTCATGTTTTTGATCACCGTTTCATGCTCCTCATATTTTTCAGACCGTTTCATGCTCCTCATATTTTTGACACCTTTTGAAGCTTTTCATATTTTTCACATTTTTTCAGGCTCTTCATGTTTTTGAACACCACTTCATGCTCCTCCTATTTTTCAGAGAGTTTCATGCTCCTCATGTATTTCACACCTTTTGAAGCTCTTCCTATTTTTCAGACCTTTTCAGGCTCCTCATATTTTTGAAACCTTTTGAATATCTTCATTTTTTTCGCACCTTTTCAGGCCCTTCATGTTTTTGAACACCACTGCATGCTCCTCCTATTTTTCAGACCATTTCATTATCCTTATATTTGACACGTTTTGAAGCTCTTCATATATTTCACACCTTTTCAGGCTCTTCAAGTTTTTGAACAATGTTACAATGCTCCTCCTATTTTTCAGACAGTTTCATGCTCCTCATATTTTTGACACCCTTTGAAGCTCTTCATATATTTCACACCGTTTGAAGCTCTTCATATATTTCACACTTTTTCAGGCTCTTCATATTTTTCAACACCACTTCATGCTTCTCCTATTTCTCAGACCGTTTCATGCTCATCTCATTTTTGACAGCTTTTGAAGCTCTTCATATTTTTCACACCTTTTGAAGCTCTTCATATATTTCACACGTTTTCAGGCTCTTCATGTTTTTCAATACTGCTTCATGCTCCTCCTGTTTTTCAGACAGTTTCATGCTCCTCTCATTTCTGAAATGTTTTCAAGCTCTTCATATTTTTCACACCTTTTCAGGCTCTTAATGTTTTTCAACACCACTTCATGCTCCTCCTATTTTTCAGACGTTTCATGCACATCTCAATTTTGAAAACTTCTGAAGCTCTTCATATTTTTCACACCTTTTGAAGCTCTTCATGTTTTTCACACCTTTTCAGGCTCTTCATGTTTTAGAACACCGCTTCATGCTCCTACTATTTTTCAGACCGTTTCATGCTCCTTATATTTTTGACAACTTTTGAAGCTCTTCATATATTTCACACCTTTTCAGGCTCTTCATGTTTTTCAACACCACTTCATGCTCCTCCTATTTTTAAGACCGTTTCATGCTCATCTCATTTTTGACACCTTTTGAAGCTCTCCATATTTTTCACACCTTTTCTGGCTCTTCATGTTTTTGAACATTGCCTCATGCTCCTCCTACTTTTCAGACCATTTCATGCTCCTCATGTATTTCACACATTTTGAAGCTCATTATAATTTTCCCACCTTTGCAGGCTCTTCATTTTTTTGAAAACGGTTTCATGCTCCTCCTATTTTTCAGACAGTTTCATCCTCCTCCTATTTTTGACACCTTTAGAAGCTCTTCATGTTTTTCACACCTTTTCAGGCACTTCATGTTTTTGAAACCGTTTCATGCTCCTCCTATTTTTCAGACGGTTTCATGCTCCTCATATTTTTGACACATTTTGAAGCTCTTCTAATTTTTCACACCTTTTCAGGCACTTCATGTTTTTGAAACCGTTTCATCCTCCTTCTATTTTTCAGACCATTTCATGATCCTCATATTTTTGACACCTTTTGAAGCTCTTCTAATTTTTCACAGCTTTTCAGGCACTTCATGTTTTTGAACACCGCTTCATGCTCCTCCTATTTTTCAGACCGTTTCATGCTCCTCATATTTTGACACTTTTTGAAGCTCTTCATATTTTTCACACCTTTTCATTCTCTTCATGATTTTCAACACCATTTCATGCTCCTCCTATTTTTCAGACCGTTTCCTGCTGATCTCATTTTTGACACCTTTTCAAGCTCTTCATATTTTTCAAACCTTTTGAAGCTCTTCATATTTTTCACATTTTTGAAGCTCTTCATATTTTTCACATTTTTGAAGCTCTTCATATTTTTCACACGATTTCAGACTCTTCCTGTTTTTCAACACCGCTTCATGCTCCTGCTTATTATCATACCGTTTCATACTTCTCATATATTTGACACGATTTGAGGCTCTTCATATTTTCCACACCTTTTCAGGCTCTTCATGTTTTTGAACACCGTTTCATAATCCTCCTATTTTTCAGACCCTTTCATGCTCCTCATGTATTTCACACCTTTTGAAGCTCTTCATATTTTTCACACCTTTTCAGGTTCTTCATGTTTTCCACACCACTTCATGCTCCTCCTATTTTTCAGACCGTTTCATGCTCATCTAATTTTTGACACATTTTGAAGCTCTTCATATTTTTCACACCTTTTAAATCTCTTCATATTTTTCACACATATTCAGGCTCTTCATGTTTTTGAACACCGCTTCATGCTCCTCCTATTTTTTAGACCGTTTCATGCTCCTCATGTATTTCACATCTTTTGAAGCTCTTCATATTTTTCACAACTTTCAAGGCTCTTCATGTTTTTGAACAACGTTTCATGCTCCTCCTATATTTCAGACCGTTTCATGCTCCTCATATTTTTCAAACCTTTTGAAGCTCTTCATAGTTTTCACAACTTTTCATGCTCTTCATATTTTTAAATACCGCTTCATGCTCCTATTTTTCAGAACGTTTCATACTCCTCATATTTTTGACATCTTTTTAACCTCTTCATATGTTTCACACCTTTTCAGGCTCTTCATGTTTTTCAACACCACTTCATGCTCCTCCTATTTTTCAGACCGTTTAATGCTCCTCACGTATTTCACATCTTTTGAAGCTCCTCATATTTTTCACACCTTTTCATGCTCTTCATGTTTTTGAACACGGCTTCATGCTCCTCCTATTTTTCAGACCGTTTCATGCTCCTCATATTTTTGAAACCTTTTGAAGCTCTTCATATTTTTCACACCTTTTCAGGCTCTCCTTGTTTTTGAACACCGCTTCATGCTCCTCCTATTTTTGAGACCGTATCATGCTCCACATATTTTTGACACCTTTTGAAGCTTTCCATATTTTCCACACCTTTTCAGGCTCTTCATGTTTTTCAACACCAGTTCATGCTCCTCCTATTTTTCAGAATGTTTCATGCGCCTCATATTTTTGACACCTTTCGAAGCTCTTCATATTTTTCACACCTTTTCAGGCTCTTCATGTTTTTCAACACCGCTTCATGCTCCTCCTATATTTCAGACCGTTTCTTGCACCTGTTATATTTCACACCTTTTGAAGCTCTTCATGTTTTCCACACGTTTTCAGCCTCTTCATGTTTTTCAACACCGCTTCATGCTCCTCCTATTTTTCAGAATGTTTCATGCTCCTCATATTTTTGACACCTTTTGAAGCTCTTCATATATTTCACACCTTTTCAGGCTCTTCATGTTTTTCAACAACACTTCATGCTCCTCCTATTTTTCAGTCCGTTTCATGCTCCTCATATTTTTGACTCCTTTTGAAGCTCTTCATATTTCTCACACCTTTTCAGGTTCTTCATGTTTTTCAACACCGCTTCATGCTCCTTCTATTTTTCAGAAGGTTTCATGCTCATCTCATTTTTGACACCTTTTGAAGCTCTTCATATTTTTCACATCTTTTGAAGCTGTTCATATTTTTCACTCTTTTTCAGGCTCTGCATGTTTTTCAACAACCTTTTTTGCTCCTCCTATTTTTCAGACCGTTTCATGCTCCTCATATTTTTGACACCTTTTGATGCTCTTCATATTTTTCACACCTTTCCAGACTCTTCATGTTTTTGAACACCTTTTCATAATCCTCCTATTTTTCAGACCGTTTCATGCTCCTCATATTTTTGAAAACTTTTGAAGCTCTTCATTTTTTTAACAACTTTTCAGGCTCTTCCTGTTTTTGAACACCGCTTCATGCTACTCCTATTTTTCAGACCGTTTAATGCTCCTCATATTTTTGACACCTTTTGAAGCTCTTCATATTTTTCACACATTTTCAGGCTCTTCATGTTTTTCAACAAGGCTTCATGCTCCTCCGATTTTTCAGACCGTTTCATGCTCCTCATATTTTTGACACCTTTTGAAGCTCTTCATATTTTTCACACCTTTTCAGACTTTTCATTTTTTTCAACACGACTTCATGCTCCTCCTATTTTTCAGACCGTTTCATGCTCATCTCATTTTGACACCTTTTGAAGCTTTTCATGTTTTTCACATCTTTTGAAGCTCTTCATATTTTTCACAACTTTTCAGGCTCTTTATGATTTTCAACAAAGCTTCATGCTCCTCCGATTTTTCAGACGGTTTCATGCTCCTCATATTTTTGACACCTTTTGAAGCTCTTCATATTTTTCACAACTTTTCAGGCTCTTCATGTTTTTCAACACCGCTTCATGCACCTCCTATATTTCAGAACGTTTCATGCTCATATCATCGTTGACACTTTTTGAAGCTCTTCATATTTTTCACACCTTTTGAATCTCTTCTTATTTTTCACATTTTTGAAGCTCTTCATATTTTTCACACGTTTTCAGCCTCTTCATGTTTTTCAACACCGCTTCTTGCTCCTGCTATTTTTCAGACAATTTCATGCTCCTCATATTTTTCACACCTTTTCAGGCTCTTCATGTTTTTGAACACCGCTTCATGCTCCTCCCATTTTTCAGACCGTTTCATGCTCCTCATATTATTGACACCTTTTGAAGCTCTTCATATTTTTCATATTTTTGAACCTCTTCATGTTTTTCAACCTTTTCAGGCTCTTCATGTTTTTCAACACCGCCTTATGCTCCTCCTTTTTTTCAGACTGTTTCATGCTCCTCATGTAATTCACACGTTTTGAAGCTCTTCAGATTTTTCACACCTTTTCATGCACTTCATGAGTTTGAACACCATTTCATGCTCCTCCTATTTTGCAGACCATTTCATTCTCCTCATATTTTTGACACCTTTTGAAGCTCTTCATATATTTTACACCTTTTCAGGCTTTTCATTTTTTTCAACACCACTTCATGCTCCTCCTATTTTTAATACCGTTTCATGCTCCTCATATATTTTACACCTTTTGAAGCTCTTCATATATTTAACACCTTTTCAGGCTCTTCATATTTTGCAACACCGCATCATGCTCCTCATATTTTTCAGACCGTTTCATGCTCCTCATTTATTTCACACCTTTTGAAACTCTTCATATTTTTCACACCTGTTCAGGCTCTTCATCTTTTTCCACACCACTTCATGCTTCTCTTATTTTTCAGACCGTTTCATGCTCCTCATAATTTGACACCTTTTGAAGCTCTTCATATTTTTCACACCTTTTCAGGCTCTTCATGTTTTTCCACACTACTTCATGCTTCTCCTATTTTTCAGAAAGCTTTCATGCTCCTCATGAATATCACACCTTTTGAAGCTATTCATATTTTTCACACCTTTTCAGGCTCGTCATGTTTTTGAACACCACTTCATGCTCCTCCTATTTTTCAGACGGTTTCATGCTCCTCATATTTTTCACACATTTTGAAGCTCTTCATATTTCTCACACCTTTTCATGCTCTTCGTGTTTTTGAACACCATTTCATGCTCCTCCTATTTTGCAGACCGTCTCTTTCTTCTCATATTTTTGACATCTTTTGAAGCTCTTCATATATTTCACACCTTTTCAGGCTCCTCATGTTTTTCAACACCACTTCATGCTCCTCCTGTTTTTCAAACCGTTTCATGCTCATGTCATTTTGACACCTTTTGAAGCTCTTCATATTTTTCACATTTTTGTAGCTCTTCATATTTTTCACAACTTTTCAGGCTATTTATGATTTTCAACACCGCTTCATGCTCCTCCTATTTTTCAGACGTTTTCATGCTCATTTCATTTTGACACCTTTAGAAGCTCTTCAAATTTTTCACACATTTTCAGGCTCTTCATGTTTTTCAACACCGCTTCATGCTTCTCCTCTTTTTCAGACCGTTTCATGCTCCTCATGTATTTCACACCTTTAGAAGCTCTTCATATTTTGCACAGCTTTTCAGGGTCTTCATGTTTTTCAAGACCGCTTCATGATCCTCCTATTTTACAGACCGTTTCATGCTCTTCATATTTTTGACCCCTTTTGAAGCTCTTCATATTTTTCAAACTTTTTCAGGCTGTTCATTTTTTTCAACACCACTTCTTGCTCCTCCTATTTTTCAGACCGTTTCATGCTCCTCGTATTTTTGACACCTTTTGAAGCTCTTCATATTTTTCACACCTTCAGGCTCTTCATGTTTTTCAACACCACTTCATGCTCTTCCCATTTTTCAGACCGTTTCATGCTCCTCATATTTTTTATACCTTTAGAAGCTCTTCATATTTTTCAAACCTTTTCAGGCTCTTCATGTTTTTCAACACAGCTTCATGCTCCTCCTATAATTCAGACGGTTTCATGCTCCTCATGTATTTCACTCCTTTTGAAGCTCTTCATATTTTTCACACCTTCAGGCTCTTCATGTTTTTCAACACCACTTCATGCTCTTCCCATTTTTCAGACCGTTTCATGCTCCTAATATTTTTCATACCTTTAGAAGCTCTTCATATTTTTCAAACCTTTTCAGTCTCTTCATGTTTATGAACACCGCTTCATGCTCCTCCTATAATTCAGACGGTTTCATGCTCCTCATGTATTCCACTGCTTTTGAACCTCTTCATATTTTTCACACCTTTTCAGGCTCCTCATGTTTTTGAACACCGTTTTATGTTCCTAATATTTTTCATACCGTTTCATGCTCCTCATATTTTTGAAACCTTTTGAAGCTCTTCATATTTTTCACACCTTTTCAGGCTCTTCATGTTTTTCAATACTGCTTCATGCTCCTCCTGTTTTTCAGACAGTTTCATGCTCCTCTCATTTCTGAAATGTTTTCAAGCTCTTCATATATTTCACACATTTTCAGGCTCTTAATGTTTTTCAACACCACTTCATGCTCCTCCTATTTTTCAGACGTTTCATGCACATCTCAATTTTGAAAACTTCTGAAGCTCTTCATATTTTTCACACCTTTTGAAGCTCTTCGTATTTTTCACACCTTTTCAGGCTCTTCATGTTTTAGAACACCGCTTCATGCTCCTACTATTTTTCAGACCGTTTCATGCTCCTTATATTTTTGACAACTTTTGAAGCTCTTCATATATTTCACACCTTTTCAGGCTCTTCATGTTTTTCAACACCACTTCATGCTCCTCCTATTTTTAAGACCGTTTCATGCTCATCTCATTTTTGACACCTTTTGAAGCTCTCCATATTTTTCACACCTTTTCTGGCTCTTCATGTTTTTGAACATTGCGTCATGCTCCTCCTACTTTTCAGACCATTTCATGCTCCTCATGTATTTCACACATTTTGAAGCTCATTATAATTTTCCCACCTTTGCAGGCTCTTCATTTTTTTGAAAACGGTTTCATGCTCCTCCTATTTTTCAGACAGTTTCATCCTCCTCCTATTTTTGACACCTTTAGAAGCTCTTCATGTTTTTCACACCTTTTCAGGCACTTCATGTTTTTGAAACCGTTTCATGCTCCTCCTATTTTTCAGACGGTTTCATGCTCCTCATATTTTTGACACATTTTGAAGCTCTTCTAATTTTTCACACCTTTTCAGGCACTTCATGTTTTTGAAACCGTTTCATCCTCCTTCTATTTTTCAGACCATTTCATGATCCTCATATTTTTGACACCTTTTGAAGCTCTTCTAATTTTTCACAGCTTTTCAGGCACTTCATGTTTTTGAACACCGCTTCATGCTCCTCCTATTTTTCAGACCGTTTCATGCTCCTCATATTTTGACACTTTTTGAAGCTCTTCATATTTTTCACACCTTTTCATTCTCTTCATGATTTTCAACACCATTTCATGCTCCTCCTATTTTTCAGACCGTTTCCTGCTGATCTCATTTTTGACACCTTTTCAAGCTCTTCATATTTTTCAAACCTTTTGAAGCTCTTCATATTTTTCACATTTTTGAAGCTCTTCATATTTTTCACATTTTTGAAGCTCTTCATATTTTTCACACGATTTCAGACTCTTCCTGTTTTTCAACACCGCTTCATGCTCCTGCTTATTATCATACCGTTTCATACTTCTCATATATTTGACACGATTTGAGGCTCTTCATATTTTCCACACCTTTTCAGGCTCTTCATGTTTTTGAACACCGTTTCATAATCCTCCTATTTTTCAGACCCTTTCATGCTCCTCATGTATTTCACACCTTTTGAAGCTCTTCATATTTTTCACACCTTTTCAGGTTCTTCATGTTTTCCACACCACTTCATGCTCCTCCTATTTTTCAGACCGTTTCATGCTCATCTAATTTTTGACACATTTTGAAGCTCTTCATATTTTTCACACCTTTTAAATCTCTTCATATTTTTCACACATATTCAGGCTCTTCATGTTTTTGAACACCGCTTCATGCTCCTCCTATTTTTTAGACCGTTTCATGCTCCTCATGTATTTCACATCTTTTGAAGCTCTTCATATTTTTCACAACTTTCAAGGCTCTTCATGTTTTTGAACAACGTTTCATGCTCCTCCTATATTTCAGACCGTTTCATGCTCCTCATATTTTTCAAACCTTTTGAAGCTCTTCATAGTTTTCACAACTTTTCATGCTCTTCATATTTTTAAATACCGCTTCATGCTCCTATTTTTCAGAACGTTTCATACTCCTCATATTTTTGACATCTTTTTAACCTCTTCATATGTTTCACACCTTTTCAGGCTCTTCATGTTTTTCAACACCACTTCATGCTCCTCCTATTTTTCAGACCGTTTAATGCTCCTCACGTATTTCACATCTTTTGAAGCTCCTCATATTTTTCACACCTTTTCATGCTCTTCATGTTTTTGAACACGGCTTCATGCTCCTCCTATTTTTCAGACCGTTTCATGCTCCTCATATTTTTGAAACCTTTTGAAGCTCTTCATATTTTTCACACCTTTTCAGGCTCTCCTTGTTTTTGAACACCGCTTCATGCTCCTCCTATTTTTGAGACCGTATCATGCTCCACATATTTTTGACACCTTTTGAAGCTTTCCATATTTTCCACACCTTTTCAGGCTCTTCATGTTTTTCAACACCAGTTCATGCTCCTCCTATTTTTCAGAATGTTTCATGCGCCTCATATTTTTGACACCTTTCGAAGCTCTTCATATTTTTCACACCTTTTCAGGCTCTTCATGTTTTTCAACACCGCTTCATGCTCCTCCTATATTTCAGACCGTTTCTTGCACCTGTTATATTTCACACCTTTTGAAGCTCTTCATGTTTTCCACACGTTTTCAGCCTCTTCATGTTTTTCAACACCGCTTCATGCTCCTCCTATTTTTCAGAATGTTTCATGCTCCTCATATTTTTGACACCTTTTGAAGCTCTTCATATATTTCACACCTTTTCAGGCTCTTCATGTTTTTCAACAACACTTCATGCTCCTCCTATTTTTCAGTCCGTTTCATGCTCCTCATATTTTTGACTCCTTTTGAAGCTCTTCATATTTCTCACACCTTTTCAGGTTCTTCATGTTTTTCAACACCGCTTCATGCTCCTTCTATTTTTCAGAAGGTTTCATGCTCATCTCATTTTTGACACCTTTTGAAGCTCTTCATATTTTTCACATCTTTTGAAGCTGTTCATATTTTTCACTCTTTTTCAGGCTCTGCATGTTTTTCAACAACCTTTTTTGCTCCTCCTATTTTTCAGACCGTTTCATGCTCCTCATATTTTTGACACCTTTTGATGCTCTTCATATTTTTCACACCTTTCCAGACTCTTCATGTTTTTGAACACCTTTTCATAATCCTCCTATTTTTCAGACCGTTTCATGCTCCTCATATTTTTGAAAACTTTTGAAGCTCTTCATTTTTTTAACAACTTTTCAGGCTCTTCCTGTTTTTGAACACCGCTTCATGCTACTCCTATTTTTCAGACCGTTTAATGCTCCTCATATTTTTGACACCTTTTGAAGCTCTTCATATTTTTCACACATTTTCAGGCTCTTCATGTTTTTCAACAAGGCTTCATGCTCCTCCGATTTTTCAGACCGTTTCATGCTCCTCATATTTTTGACACCTTTTGAAGCTCTTCATATTTTTCACACCTTTTCAGACTTTTCATTTTTTTCAACACGACTTCATGCTCCTCCTATTTTTCAGACCGTTTCATGCTCATCTCATTTTGACACCTTTTGAAGCTTTTCATGTTTTTCACATCTTTTGAAGCTCTTCATATTTTTCACAACTTTTCAGGCTCTTTATGATTTTCAACAAAGCTTCATGCTCCTCCGATTTTTCAGACGGTTTCATGCTCCTCATATTTTTGACACCTTTTGAAGCTCTTCATATTTTTCACAACTTTTCAGGCTCTTCATGTTTTTCAACACCGCTTCATGCACCTCCTATATTTCAGAACGTTTCATGCTCATATCATCGTTGACACTTTTTGAAGCTCTTCATATTTTTCACACCTTTTGAATCTCTTCTTATTTTTCACATTTTTGAAGCTCTTCATATTTTTCACACGTTTTCAGCCTCTTCATGTTTTTCAACACCGCTTCTTGCTCCTGCTATTTTTCAGACAATTTCATGCTCCTCATATTTTTCACACCTTTTCAGGCTCTTCATGTTTTTGAACACCGCTTCATGCTCCTCCCATTTTTCAGACCGTTTCATGCTCCTCATATTATTGACACCTTTTGAAGCTCTTCATATTTTTCATATTTTTGAACCTCTTCATGTTTTTCAACCTTTTCAGGCTCTTCATGTTTTTCAACACCGCCTTATGCTCCTCCTTTTTTTCAGACTGTTTCATGCTCCTCATGTAATTCACACGTTTTGAAGCTCTTCAGATTTTTCACACCTTTTCATGCACTTCATGAGTTTGAACACCATTTCATGCTCCTCCTATTTTGCAGACCATTTCATTCTCCTCATATTTTTGACACCTTTTGAAGCTCTTCATATATTTTACACCTTTTCAGGCTTTTCATTTTTTTCAACACCACTTCATGCTCCTCCTATTTTTAATACCGTTTCATGCTCCTCATATATTTTACACCTTTTGAAGCTCTTCATATATTTAACACCTTTTCAGGCTCTTCATATTTTGCAACACCGCATCATGCTCCTCATATTTTTCAGACCGTTTCATGCTCCTCATTTATTTCACACCTTTTGAAACTCTTCATATTTTTCACACCTGTTCAGGCTCTTCATCTTTTTCCACACCACTTCATGCTTCTCTTATTTTTCAGACCGTTTCATGCTCCTCATAATTTGACACCTTTTGAAGCTCTTCATATTTTTCACACCTTTTCAGGCTCTTCATGTTTTTCCACACTACTTCATGCTTCTCCTATTTTTCAGAAAGCTTTCATGCTCCTCATGAATATCACACCTTTTGAAGCTATTCATATTTTTCACACCTTTTCAGGCTCGTCATGTTTTTGAACACCACTTCATGCTCCTCCTATTTTTCAGACGGTTTCATGCTCCTCATATTTTTCACACATTTTGAAGCTCTTCATATTTCTCACACCTTTTCATGCTCTTCGTGTTTTTGAACACCATTTCATGCTCCTCCTATTTTGCAGACCGTCTCTTTCTTCTCATATTTTTGACATCTTTTGAAGCTCTTCATATATTTCACACCTTTTCAGGCTCCTCATGTTTTTCAACACCACTTCATGCTCCTCCTGTTTTTCAAACCGTTTCATGCTCATGTCATTTTGACACCTTTTGAAGCTCTTCATATTTTTCACATTTTTGTAGCTCTTCATATTTTTCACAACTTTTCAGGCTATTTATGATTTTCAACACCGCTTCATGCTCCTCCTATTTTTCAGACGTTTTCATGCTCATTTCATTTTGACACCTTTAGAAGCTCTTCAAATTTTTCACACATTTTCAGGCTCTTCATGTTTTTCAACACCGCTTCATGCTTCTCCTCTTTTTCAGACCGTTTCATGCTCCTCATGTATTTCACACCTTTAGAAGCTCTTCATATTTTGCACAGCTTTTCAGGGTCTTCATGTTTTTCAAGACCGCTTCATGATCCTCCTATTTTACAGACCGTTTCATGCTCTTCATATTTTTGACCCCTTTTGAAGCTCTTCATATTTTTCAAACTTTTTCAGGCTGTTCATTTTTTTCAACACCACTTCTTGCTCCTCCTATTTTTCAGACTGTTTCATGCTCCTCGTATTTTTGACACCTTTTGAAGCTCTTCATATTTTTCACACCTTCAGGCTCTTCATGTTTTTCAACACCACTTCATGCTCTTCCCATTTTTCAGACCGTTTCATGCTCCTCATATTTTTTATACCTTTAGAAGCTCTTCATATTTTTCAAACCTTTTCAGGCTCTTCATGTTTTTCAACACAGCTTCATGCTCCTCCTATAATTCAGACGGTTTCATGCTCCTCATGTATTTCACTCCTTTTGAAGCTCTTCATATTTTTCACACCTTCAGGCTCTTCATGTTTTTCAACACCACTTCATGCTCTTCCCATTTTTCAGACCGTTTCATGCTCCTAATATTTTTCATACCTTTAGAAGCTCTTCATATTTTTCAAACCTTTTCAGTCTCTTCATGTTTATGAACACCGCTTCATGCTCCTCCTATAATTCAGACGGTTTCATGCTCCTCATGTATTTCACTGCTTTTGAACCTCTTCATATTTTTCACACCTTTTCAGGCTCCTCATGTTTTTGAACACCGTTTTATGTTCCTAATATTTTTCAGACCGTTTCATGCTCCTCATATTTTTGAAACCTTTTGAAGCTCTTCATATTTTTCACACCTTTTCAGGCTCTTCATGTTTTTCAATACTGCTTCATGCTCCTCCTGTTTTTCAGACAGTTTCATGCTCCTCTCATTTCTGAAATGTTTTCAAGCTCTTCATATATTTCACACATTTTCAGGCTCTTAATGTTTTTCAACACCACTTCATGCTCCTCCTATTTTTCAGACGTTTCATGCACATCTCAATTTTGAAAACTTCTGAAGCTCTTCATATTTTTCACACCTTTTGAAGCTCTTCGTATTTTTCACACCTTTTCAGGCTCTTCATGTTTTAGAACACCGCTTCATGCTCCTACTATTTTTCAGACCGTTTCATGCTCCTTATATTTTTGACAACTTTTGAAGCTCTTCATATATTTCACACCTTTTCAGGCTCTTCATGTTTTTCAACACCACTTCATGCTCCTCCTATTTTTAAGACCGT
Organism: Dama dama; assembly: GCF_033118175.1. NCBI lineage: Eukaryota > Metazoa > Chordata > Mammalia > Artiodactyla > Cervidae > Dama > Dama dama. Next base: position 6,585,016 of record NC_083712.1, on the reverse strand, counting down.
TTCATGCTCATCTCATTTTTGACACCTTTTGAAGCTCTCCATATTTTTCACACCTTTTCTGGCTCTTCATGTTTTTGAACATAGCCTCATGCTCCTCCTACTTTTCAGACCATTTCATGCTCCTCATGTATTTCACACATTTTGAAGCTCATTATAATTTTCCCACCTTTGCAGGCTCTTCATTTTTTTGAAAACGGTTTCATGCTCCTCCTATTTTTCAGACAGTTTCATCCTCCTCCTATTTTTGACACCTTTAGAAGCTCTTCATGTTTTTCACACCTTTTCAGGCACTTCATGTTTTTGAAACCGTTTCATGCTCCTCCTATTTTTCAGACGGTTTCATGCTCCTCATATTTTTGACACATTTTGAAGCTCTTCTAATTTTTCACACCTTTTCAGGCACTTCATGTTTTTGAAACCGTTTCATCCTCCTTCTATTTTTCAGACCATTTCATGATCCTCATATTTTTGACACCTTTTGAAGCTCTTCTAATTTTTCACAGCTTTTCAGGCACTTCATGTTTTTGAACACCGCTTCATGCTCCTCCTATTTTTCAGACCGTTTCATGCTCCTCATATTTTGACACTTTTTGAAGCTCTTCATATTTTTCACACCTTTTCATTCTCTTCATGATTTTCAACACCATTTCATGCTCCTCCTATTTTTCAGACCGTTTCCTGCTGATCTCATTTTTGACACCTTTTCAAGCTCTTCATATTTTTCAAACCTTTTGAAGCTCTTCATATTTTTCACATTTTTGAAGCTCTTCATATTTTTCACATTTTTGAAGCTCTTCATATTTTTCACACGATTTCAGACTCTTCCTGTTTTTCAACACCGCTTCATGCTCCTGCTTATTATCATACCGTTTCATACTTCTCATATATTTGACACGATTTGAGGCTCTTCATATTTTCCACACCTTTTCAGGCTCTTCATGTTTTTGAACACCGTTTCATAATCCTCCTATTTTTCAGACCCTTTCATGCTCCTCATGTATTTCACACCTTTTGAAGCTCTTCATATTTTTCACACCTTTTCAGGTTCTTCATGTTTTCCACACCACTTCATGCTCCTCCTATTTTTCAGACCGTTTCATGCTCATCTAATTTTTGACACATTTTGAAGCTCTTCATATTTTTCACACCTTTTAAATCTCTTCATATTTTTCACACATATTCAGGCTCTTCATGTTTTTGAACACCGCTTCATGCTCCTCCTATTTTTTAGACCGTTTCATGCTCCTCATGTATTTCACATCTTTTGAAGCTCTTCATATTTTTCACAACTTTCAAGGCTCTTCATGTTTTTGAACAACGTTTCATGCTCCTCCTATATTTCAGACCGTTTCATGCTCCTCATATTTTTCAAACCTTTTGAAGCTCTTCATAGTTTTCACAACTTTTCATGCTCTTCATATTTTTAAATACCGCTTCATGCTCCTATTTTTCAGAACGTTTCATACTCCTCATATTTTTGACATCTTTTTAACCTCTTCATATGTTTCACACCTTTTCAGGCTCTTCATGTTTTTCAACACCACTTCATGCTCCTCCTATTTTTCAGACCGTTTAATGCTCCTCACGTATTTCACATCTTTTGAAGCTCCTCATATTTTTCACACCTTTTCATGCTCTTCATGTTTTTGAACACGGCTTCATGCTCCTCCTATTTTTCAGACCGTTTCATGCTCCTCATATTTTTGAAACCTTTTGAAGCTCTTCATATTTTTCACACCTTTTCAGGCTCTCCTTGTTTTTGAACACCGCTTCATGCTCCTCCTATTTTTGAGACCGTATCATGCTCCACATATTTTTGACACCTTTTGAAGCTTTCCATATTTTCCACACCTTTTCAGGCTCTTCATGTTTTTCAACACCAGTTCATGCTCCTCCTATTTTTCAGAATGTTTCATGCGCCTCATATTTTTGACACCTTTCGAAGCTCTTCATATTTTTCACACCTTTTCAGGCTCTTCATGTTTTTCAACACCGCTTCATGCTCCTCCTATATTTCAGACCGTTTCTTGCACCTGTTATATTTCACACCTTTTGAAGCTCTTCATGTTTTCCACACGTTTTCAGCCTCTTCATGTTTTTCAACACCGCTTCATGCTCCTCCTATTTTTCAGAATGTTTCATGCTCCTCATATTTTTGACACCTTTTGAAGCTCTTCATATATTTCACACCTTTTCAGGCTCTTCATGTTTTTCAACAACACTTCATGCTCCTCCTATTTTTCAGTCCGTTTCATGCTCCTCATATTTTTGACTCCTTTTGAAGCTCTTCATATTTCTCACACCTTTTCAGGTTCTTCATGTTTTTCAACACCGCTTCATGCTCCTTCTATTTTTCAGAAGGTTTCATGCTCATCTCATTTTTGACACCTTTTGAAGCTCTTCATATTTTTCACATCTTTTGAAGCTGTTCATATTTTTCACTCTTTTTCAGGCTCTGCATGTTTTTCAACAACCTTTTTTGCTCCTCCTATTTTTCAGACCGTTTCATGCTCCTCATATTTTTGACACCTTTTGATGCTCTTCATATTTTTCACACCTTTCCAGACTCTTCATGTTTTTGAACACCTTTTCATAATCCTCCTATTTTTCAGACCGTTTCATGCTCCTCATATTTTTGAAAACTTTTGAAGCTCTTCATTTTTTTAACAACTTTTCAGGCTCTTCCTGTTTTTGAACACCGCTTCATGCTACTCCTATTTTTCAGACCGTTTAATGCTCCTCATATTTTTGACACCTTTTGAAGCTCTTCATATTTTTCACACATTTTCAGGCTCTTCATGTTTTTCAACAAGGCTTCATGCTCCTCCGATTTTTCAGACCGTTTCATGCTCCTCATATTTTTGACACCTTTTGAAGCTCTTCATATTTTTCACACCTTTTCAGACTTTTCATTTTTTTCAACACGACTTCATGCTCCTCCTATTTTTCAGACCGTTTCATGCTCATCTCATTTTGACACCTTTTGAAGCTTTTCATGTTTTTCACATCTTTTGAAGCTCTTCATATTTTTCACAACTTTTCAGGCTCTTTATGATTTTCAACAAAGCTTCATGCTCCTCCGATTTTTCAGACGGTTTCATGCTCCTCATATTTTTGACACCTTTTGAAGCTCTTCATATTTTTCACAACTTTTCAGGCTCTTCATGTTTTTCAACACCGCTTCATGCACCTCCTATATTTCAGAACGTTTCATGCTCATATCATCGTTGACACTTTTTGAAGCTCTTCATATTTTTCACACCTTTTGAATCTCTTCTTATTTTTCACATTTTTGAAGCTCTTCATATTTTTCACACGTTTTCAGCCTCTTCATGTTTTTCAACACCGCTTCTTGCTCCTGCTATTTTTCAGACAATTTCATGCTCCTCATATTTTTCACACCTTTTCAGGCTCTTCATGTTTTTGAACACCGCTTCATGCTCCTCCCATTTTTCAGACCGTTTCATGCTCCTCATATTATTGACACCTTTTGAAGCTCTTCATATTTTTCATATTTTTGAACCTCTTCATGTTTTTCAACCTTTTCAGGCTCTTCATGTTTTTCAACACCGCCTTATGCTCCTCCTTTTTTTCAGACTGTTTCATGCTCCTCATGTAATTCACACGTTTTGAAGCTCTTCAGATTTTTCACACCTTTTCATGCACTTCATGAGTTTGAACACCATTTCATGCTCCTCCTATTTTGCAGACCATTTCATTCTCCTCATATTTTTGACACCTTTTGAAGCTCTTCATATATTTTACACCTTTTCAGGCTTTTCATTTTTTTCAACACCACTTCATGCTCCTCCTATTTTTAATACCGTTTCATGCTCCTCATATATTTTACACCTTTTGAAGCTCTTCATATATTTAACACCTTTTCAGGCTCTTCATATTTTGCAACACCGCATCATGCTCCTCATATTTTTCAGACCGTTTCATGCTCCTCATTTATTTCACACCTTTTGAAACTCTTCATATTTTTCACACCTGTTCAGGCTCTTCATCTTTTTCCACACCACTTCATGCTTCTCTTATTTTTCAGACCGTTTCATGCTCCTCATAATTTGACACCTTTTGAAGCTCTTCATATTTTTCACACCTTTTCAGGCTCTTCATGTTTTTCCACACTACTTCATGCTTCTCCTATTTTTCAGAAAGCTTTCATGCTCCTCATGAATATCACACCTTTTGAAGCTATTCATATTTTTCACACCTTTTCAGGCTCGTCATGTTTTTGAACACCACTTCATGCTCCTCCTATTTTTCAGACGGTTTCATGCTCCTCATATTTTTGACACATTTTGAAGCTCTTCTAATTTTTCACACCTTTTCAGGCACTTCATGTTTTTGAAACCGTTTCATCCTCCTTCTATTTTTCAGACCATTTCATGATCCTCATATTTTTGACACCTTTTGAAGCTCTTCTAATTTTTCACAGCTTTTCAGGCACTTCATGTTTTTGAACACCGCTTCATGCTCCTCCTATTTTTCAGACCGTTTCATGCTCCTCATATTTTGACACTTTTTGAAGCTCTTCATATTTTTCACACCTTTTCATTCTCTTCATGATTTTCAACACTATTTCATGCTCCTCCTATTTTTCAGACCGTTTCCTGCTGATCTCATTTTTGACACCTTTTCAAGCTCTTCATATTTTTCAAACCTTTTGAAGCTCTTCATATTTTTCACATTTTTGAAGCTCTTCATATTTTTCACATTTTTGAAGCTCTTCATATTTTTCACACGATTTCAGACTCTTCCTGTTTTTCAACACCGCTTCATGCTCCTGCTTATTATCATACCGTTTCATACTTCTCATATATTTGACACGATTTGAGGCTCTTCATATTTTCCACACCTTTTCAGGCTCTTCATGTTTTTGAACACCGTTTCATAATCCTCCTATTTTTCAGACCCTTTCATGCTCCTCATGTATTTCACACCTTTTGAAGCTCTTCATATTTTTCACACCTTTTCAGGTTCTTCATGTTTTCCACACCACTTCATGCTCCTCCTATTTTTCAGACCGTTTCATGCTCATCTAATTTTTGACACATTTTGAAGCTCTTCATATTTTTCACACCTTTTAAATCTCTTCATATTTTTCACACATATTCAGGCTCTTCATGTTTTTGAACACCGCTTCATGCTCCTCCTATTTTTTAGACCGTTTCATGCTCCTCATGTATTTCACATCTTTTGAAGCTCTTCATATTTTTCACAACTTTCAAGGCTCTTCATGTTTTTGAACAACGTTTCATGCTCCTCCTATATTTCAGACCGTTTCATGCTCCTCATATTTTTCAAACCTTTTGAAGCTCTTCATAGTTTTCACAACTTTTCATGCTCTTCATATTTTTAAATACCGCTTCATGCTCCTATTTTTCAGAACGTTTCATACTCCTCATATTTTTGACATCTTTTTAACCTCTTCATATGTTTCACACCTTTTCAGGCTCTTCATGTTTTTCAACACCACTTCATGCTCCTCCTATTTTTCAGACCGTTTAATGCTCCTCACGTATTTCACATCTTTTGAAGCTCCTCATATTTTTCACACCTTTTCATGCTCTTCATGTTTTTGAACACGGCTTCATGCTCCTCCTATTTTTCAGACCGTTTCATGCTCCTCATATTTTTGAAACCTTTTGAAGCTCTTCATATTTTTCACACCTTTTCAGGCTCTCCTTGTTTTTGAACACCGCTTCATGCTCCTCCTATTTTTGAGACCGTATCATGCTCCACATATTTTTGACACCTTTTGAAGCTTTCCATATTTTCCACACCTTTTCAGGCTCTTCATGTTTTTCAACACCAGTTCATGCTCCTCCTATTTTTCAGAATGTTTCATGCGCCTCATATTTTTGACACCTTTCGAAGCTCTTCATATTTTTCACACCTTTTCAGGCTCTTCATGTTTTTCAACACCGCTTCATGCTCCTCCTATATTTCAGACCGTTTCTTGCACCTGTTATATTTCACACCTTTTGAAGCTCTTCATGTTTTCCACACGTTTTCAGCCTCTTCATGTTTTTCAACACCGCTTCATGCTCCTCCTATTTTTCAGAATGTTTCATGCTCCTCATATTTTTGACTCCTTTTGAAGCTCTTCATATTTCTCACACCTTTTCAGGTTCTTCATGTTTTTCAACACCGCTTCATGCTCCTTCTATTTTTCAGAAGGTTTCATGCTCATCTCATTTTTGACACCTTTTGAAGCTCTTCATATTTTTCACATCTTTTGAAGCTGTTCATATTTTTCACTCTTTTTCAGGCTCTGCATGTTTTTCAACAACCTTTTTTGCTCCTCCTATTTTTCAGACCGTTTCATGCTCCTCATATTTTTGACACCTTTTGATGCTCTTCATATTTTTCACACCTTTCCAGACTCTTCATGTTTTTGAACACCTTTTCATAATCCTCCTATTTTTCAGACCGTTTCATGCTCCTCATATTTTTGAAAACTTTTGAAGCTCTTCATTTTTTTAACAACTTTTCAGGCTCTTCCTGTTTTTGAACACCGCTTCATGCTACTCCTATTTTTCAGACCGTTTAATGCTCCTCATATTTTTGACACCTTTTGAAGCTCTTCATATTTTTCACACATTTTCAGGCTCTTCATGTTTTTCAACAAGGCTTCATGCTCCTCCGATTTTTCAGACCGTTTCATGCTCCTCATATTTTTGACACCTTTTGAAGCTCTTCATATTTTTCACACCTTTTCAGACTTTTCATTTTTTTCAACACGACTTCATGCTCCTCCTATTTTTCAGACCGTTTCATGCTCATCTCATTTTGACACCTTTTGAAGCTTTTCATGTTTTTCACATCTTTTGAAGCTCTTCATATTTTTCACAACTTTTCAGGCTCTTTATGATTTTCAACAAAGCTTCATGCTCCTCCGATTTTTCAGACGGTTTCATGCTCCTCATATTTTTGACACCTTTTGAAGCTCTTCATATTTTTCACAACTTTTCAGGCTCTTCATGTTTTTCAACACCGCTTCATGCACCTCCTATATTTCAGAACGTTTCATGCTCATATCATCGTTGACACTTTTTGAAGCTCTTCATATTTTTCACACCTTTTGAATCTCTTCTTATTTTTCACATTTTTGAAGCTCTTCATATTTTTCACACGTTTTCAGCCTCTTCATGTTTTTCAACACCGCTTCTTGCTCCTGCTATTTTTCAGACAATTTCATGCTCCTCATATTTTTCACACCTTTTCAGGCTCTTCATGTTTTTGAACACCGCTTCATGCTCCTCCCATTTTTCAGACCGTTTCATGCTCCTCATATTATTGACACCTTTTGAAGCTCTTCATATTTTTCATATTTTTGAACCTCTTCATGTTTTTCAACCTTTTCAGGCTCTTCATGTTTTTCAACACCGCCTTATGCTCCTCCTTTTTTTCAGACTGTTTCATGCTCCTCATGTAATTCACACGTTTTGAAGCTCTTCAGATTTTTCACACCTTTTCATGCACTTCATGAGTTTGAACACCATTTCATGCTCCTCCTATTTTGCAGACCATTTCATTCTCCTCATATTTTTGACACCTTTTGAAGCTCTTCATATATTTTACACCTTTTCAGGCTTTTCATTTTTTTCAACACCACTTCATGCTCCTCCTATTTTTAATACCGTTTCATGCTCCTCATATATTTTACACCTTTTGAAGCTCTTCATATATTTAACACCTTTTCAGGCTCTTCATATTTTGCAACACCGCATCATGCTCCTCATATTTTTCAGACCGTTTCATGCTCCTCATTTATTTCACACCTTTTGAAACTCTTCATATTTTTCACACCTGTTCAGGCTCTTCATCTTTTTCCACACCACTTCATGCTTCTCTTATTTTTCAGACCGTTTCATGCTCCTCATAATTTGACACCTTTTGAAGCTCTTCATATTTTTCACACCTTTTTAGGCTCTTCATGTTTTTCCACACTACTTCATGCTTCTCCTATTTTTCAGAAAGCTTTCATGCTCCTCATGAATATCACACCTTTTGAAGCTATTCATATTTTTCACACCTTTTCAGGCTCGTCATGTTTTTGAACACCACTTCATGCTCCTCCTATTTTTCAGACCGTTTCATGCTCCTCATATTTTTCACACATTTTGAAGCTCTTCATATTTCTCACACCTTTTCATGCTCTTCGTGTTTTTGAACACCATTTCATGCTCCTCCTATTTTGCAGACCGTCTCTTTCTTCTCATATTTTTGACATCTTTTGAAGCTCTTCATATATTTCACACCTTTTCAGGCTCCTCATGTTTTTCAACACCACTTCATGCTCCTCCTGTTTTTCAAACCGTTTCATGCTCATGTCATTTTGACACCTTTTGAAGCTCTTCATATTTTTCACATTTTTGTAGCTCTTCATATTTTTCACAACTTTTCAGGCTATTTATGATTTTCAACACCGCTTCATGCTCCTCCTATTTTTCAGACGTTTTCATGCTCATTTCATTTTGACACCTTTAGAAGCTCTTCAAATTTTTCACACATTTTCAGTCTCTTCATGTTTTTCAACACCGCTTCATGCTTCTCCTCTTTTTCAGACCGTTTCATGCTCCTCATGTATTTCACACCTTTAGAAGCTCTTCATATTTTGCACAGCTTTTCAGGGTCTTCATGTTTTTCAAGACCGCTTCATGATCCTCCTATTTTACAGACCGTTTCATGCTCTTCATATTTTTGACCCCTTTTGAAGCTCTTCATATTTTTCAAACTTTTTCAGGCTGTTCATTTTTTTCAACACCACTTCTTGCTCCTCCTATTTTTCAGACCGTTTCATGCTCCTCATATTTTTGACACGTTTGGAAGCTCTTCATATTTTTCACACCTTTTCAGGCTCTTCATGATTTTGAACACCGCTTCATGATCCTCCTATTTTACAGACCGTTTCATGCTCTTCATATTTTTGACCCCTTTTGAAGCTCTTCATATTTTTCACACGTTTTCAGGCTCATCATATTTTTCAACACCATTTCATGCTGCTTCTATTTTTCAGGCCGTTTCATGCTCCTCATATTTTTCATACCTTTTGAATCTCTTCATATTTTTCACACCTTTTCATTCTCTTCATGTTTTTCAACACCATTTCATACCGCATATATTTTTCAGACCCTTTCATGCTCCTCATATTTTTCACACCTTTTGAAGCTCTTCATATTTTTCACAACTTTTCAGGCTCTTCATGTTTTTGAACACCACTTCATGCTCCTCGTATTTTTCAGAGAGTTTCATGCTCTCATATATTTGACACCTTTTGAAGCTCTTCATATTTTTCATATTTTTGAACCTCTTCATGTTTTTCAACCTTTTCAGGCTCTTCATGTTTTTCAACACCGCCTTATGCTCCTCCTTTTTTTCACACTGTTTCATGCTCCTCATGTAATTCACACCTTTTGAAGCTCTTCATATTTTCCCACCTTTTCATGCACTTCATGAGTTTGAACACCATTTCATGCTCCTCCTATTTTGCAGACCATTTCATTCTCCTCATATTTTTGACACCTTTTGAAGCTCTTCATATATTTTACACCTTTTCAGGCTTTTCATTTTTATCAACACCACTTCATGCTCCTCCTATTTTTAAGACCGTTTCATGCTCCTCATATATTTTACACCTTTTGAAGCTCTTCATATATTTAACACCTTTTCAGGCTCTTCATATTTTGCAACACTGCTTCATGCTCCTCATATTTTTCAGACCGTTTAAACCTCCTCATGTATTTCACACCTTTTGAAGCTCTTCATATTTTTCACACCTTTTCATGCACTTCATGTGTTTGAACACCATTTCATGCTCCTCCTATTTTGCAGACCGTTTCATTCTCCTCATATTTTTGACACCTTTTGAAGCTCTTCATATATTTTACACCTTTTCAGGCTTTTCATTTTTTTCAACACCACTTCATGCTCCTCCTATTTTTAAAACCGTTTCATGCTCCTCATATTTTTGACACCATTTGAACCTCTTCATATTTTTCACACCTTTTCAGGCTCTTCATGTTTTTCAACACCGTTTCATGATCCTTCTATTTTTCAGACCGTTTCATGCTCCTCATATATTTTACACCTTTTGAATCTCTTCATATATTTAACACCTTTTCAGGCTCTTCATATTTTGCAACACCACATCATGCTCCTCATATTTTTCAGACCGTTTCATGCTCCTCATTTATTTCACACCTTTTGAAACTCTTCATATTTTTCACACTTGTTCAGGCTCTTCATCTTTTTCCACACCACTTCATGCTTCTCTTATTTTTCAGACCGTTTCATGCTCCTCATAATTTGACACCTTTTGAAGCTCTTCATATTTTTCACACCTTTTCATTCTCTGCATTTTTTTGAACACCGCTTCATGATCCTCCTATTTTTCAGACCGTTTCATGCTCCTCGTATTTTTGACACCATTTGAAGCTCTTCATATTTTTCACACTTTTTCAGGCTCTTCATGTTTTTAAACAACGCTTCATGCTCCTCCTAATTTTCAGACCATTTCATGATCCTCATATTTTTGATACCTTTTGAAGCTCTTCATATTTTTCACACATTTTCAGGCTCTCCATGTTTTTGAACACCGTTTCATGCTCCTCCTATTTTTCAGACTGTTTCATGCTCCTCGTAATTTTGACACCTTTTGAAGCTCTTCATATTTTTCACACCTTTTCAGGCTCTTCATGTTATTGAACTCCGTTTCATGCTCCTCCTATATTTCAGACCGTTTCATGCTCCTCATATTTTTGACACCTTTTGAAGCTCTTCATATTTTTCACACCTTTTCATGTTCTTTAGTTTTTTGAACACCGCTTCATGCTCCTCCAATTTTAAGAAGGTTTCATGCTCCTCATATTTTTGACACGTTTAGAAGCTCTTCATATTTTTCACACCTTTTCAGGCTCTTCATGTTTTTGAACACCGCTTAATGCTCCTTCTATTTTCAGACCGTTTCATGCTCCTCATGT